>NC_068427.1:55101496-55223996 GCF_023373465.1 Oncorhynchus keta
GTGTGTGTGACAGTGTGTGTGTGACAGTGTGTGTGTGACAGTGTGTGTGTGACAGTGTGTGTGTGACAGTGTCTGTGTGACAGTGTGTGTGTGACAGTGTGTGACAGTGTGTGTGTGACAGTGTGTGTGTGACCGTGTGTGTGTGACGTGTGTGTGTGACGTGTGTGTGTGACAGTGTGTGTGTGACAGTGTGTGTGTGACAGTGTGTGTGTGACAGTGTGTGTGTGACAGTGTATTGAAGAACAGGCAACATCGGCTTGGCCCCTAAGACTCTCACAAAGTTTTAGAAATGCACATATGAGAGCATCCTGTTGGGCTACATCACCGCCTGCAACCGCAGGGCTCTGCAGCTTGATGGCCACCCCCTGGACAGGACGCTAGTCTGTGTTGTCATGTATTTACCTCCACGTCGAACAGTGTGGACCCATATCCGGGCCACTCCTTGATGATGTTCATGTATTTGAGCATGGCAGTGTGCTGGTCCAGTCCCTGAAGTCTGGACCACTTCTCTACGATGGAGGTTCTGGTGGCTGAAGTCTCCTCCTTCACCCACATCTCCAGCATCTGAACAAGAACAATACTTTATTAGTACCTTCCTCAAGGACTAGGCTACCTGATCCTCCTCTAACCGCTAGGCTACCTGATCCTCCTCTAACCGCTAGGCTACCTGATCCTCCTCTAACCGCTAGGCTACCTGATCCTCCTCTAACCGCTAGGCTACCTGATCCTCCTCTAACCGCTAGGCTACCTGATCCTCCTCTAACCGCTAGGCTACCTGATCCTCCTCTAACCGCTAGGCTACCTGATCCTCCTCTAACCGCTAGGCTACCTGATCCTCCTCTAACCGCTAGGCTACCTGATCCTCCTCTAACCGCTAGGCTACCTGATCCTCCTCTAACCGCTAGGCTACCTGATCCTCCTCTAACCGCTAGGCTACCTGTTCCTCCTCTAACCGCTAGGCTACCTGTTCCTCCTCTAACCGCTAGGCTACCTGATCCTCCTCTAACCGCTAGGCTACCTGATCCTCCTCTAACCGCTAGGCTACCTGTTCCTCCTCTAACCGCTAGGCTACCTGATCCTCCTCTAACCGCTAGGCTACCTGATCCTCCTCTAACCGCTAGGCTACCTGATCCTCCTCTAACCGCTAGGCTACCTGATCCTCCTCTAACCGCTAGGCTACCTGATCCTCCTCTAACCGCTAGGCTACCTGATCCTCCTCTAACCGCTAGGCTACCTGATCCTCCTCTAACCGCTAGGCTACCTGATCCTCCTCTAACCGCTAGGCTACCTGATCCTCCTCTAACCGCTAGGCTACCTGATCCTCCTCTAACCGCTAGGCTACCTGTTCCTCCTCTAACCGCTAGGCTACCTGTTCCTCCTCTAACCGCTAGGCTACCTGATCCTCCTCTAACCGCTAGGCTACCTGATCCTCCTCTAACCGCTAGGCTACCTGTTCCTCCTCTAACCGCTAGGCTACCTGATCCTCCTCTAACCGCTAGGCTACCTGATCCTCCTCTAACCGCTAGGCTACCTGATCCTCCTCTAACCGCTAGGCTACCTGATCCTCCTCTAACCGCTAGGCTACCTGATCCTCCTCTAACCGCTAGGCTACCTGATCCTCCTCTAACCGCTAGGCTACCTGATCCTCCTCTAACCGCTAGGCTACCTGTTCCTCCTCTAACCGCTAGGCTACCTGTTCCTCCTCTAACCGCTAGGCTACCTGATCCTCCTCTAACCGCTAGGCTACCTGTTCCTCCTCTAACCGCTAGGCTACCTGTTCCTCCTCTAACCGCTAGGCTACCTGATCCTCCTCTAACCGCTAGGCTACCTGATCCTCCTCTAACCGCTAGGCTACCTGATCCTCCTCTAACCGCTAGGCTACCTGATCCTCCTCTAACCGCTAGGCTACCTGTTCCTCCTCCATCTTCTGTTTCTTCATGGAGCCCGTCTTCAGCCCGCTGCGGCGCAGGGTCCCGTCCAGGAAGCTGGTCCGCCTCCGCTCAAGGGTTTGGCCCACAGGCCCCGCCGCGCCCACCTATACAAAACAATCCCACTTTGTTAGTCCACCTATACACTACAAACGTAAATTTGAAATTTGCGTAGTTGTCAACCTCCCCAGATGGCACACATTGTATATATGTATGCTCACACGCAGTTGTGTCAAGCCACACAGGGTCAATCTGCAGAGCACCACCCACTGGATAGTGTAATTTACCTCAATTCAGTGGGATTTGTCCCCAGCAAAGACAACATACATATGCATACATCAGAGATACATACAGGGCATTCAGAAAGTATTCAGACCCCTTGACTTTTTCTACATTCTGTTACGTTACAGACTTATTCTAAAATGCATTAAATGTTCCCCCCCTCATCAATCTACACACAATACCCCATAATGACATCACAATACCCCATAATGACATCACAATACCCCATAATGACATCACAATACCCCATAATGACATCACAATACCCCATAATGACATCACAATACCCCATAATGACATCACAATACCCCATAATGACATCACAATACCCCATAATGACATCACAATACCCCATAATGACATCACAATACCCCATAATGACAAAGTGAAAACAGGTTTATTAGACATTTTGTCACATTTCTTAAAAATGTAAAACTGAAATAACTTATTCACACTTTCCGAATGCACTGTAAACCTGAGGATTTATGACAAATATATAAGTACCTTGGTGAAGTGCAGGATACGTGCGCGGAGCCTGCCTACAGGGTAGACGGTGTCCAGAGACCAGCTGACCCGGGCCTCGTCCCCGTGGAGGAACTGGAGCCTGAGAGCGGCCAGGTGCTGCAGGGTGTCTTCTGGGGCCGGGAGGTGACCGCTGGTCAGAGACTCATGAGCCTGGAGGAGACATGTATTTTATTTTATTTCACCTTTATTTAACCAGGTATTTATATATATAACCCTAACCCTTTATTTAACCAGGTATTTATATATTATATATATAACCCTAACCCTTTATTTAACCAGATATTTATATATTATATATTTATCTGTTATTTTACCAGGTAAGTTGACTGAGAACACGTTCTCATTTGCAGCAACGACCTGGGGAATAGTTACAGGGGAGAGGAGGGGGATGAATGAGTCAATTGTAAACTGGGGATGATGAGGTGACCGTGATGGTTTGAGGGCCAGATTGGGAATTTAGCGAGGACACCGGGGTTAACACCCCTACTCTAATGATAAGTGCCATGAGTTCATTAATGAACTCAGAGAGTCATAAAGCAAAGCAGTGTGACACAAACAACAACAGAGTTACACGTAAACAAATGTACAGTCAATAACACAATAGAAAAGTCTATATCCAGTGTGTGTAAATGAAGTAAGATAAGGGAGGTCAGGCAATAAATAGGCCAATAGTGGTGAATCATTACAATTGAGCAATTAACACTGGAGTGATAGATGAGCAGATGAGGTATGTACAAGTAGAAATACTGGTGTACAAAAGAGCAGAAAAACAAAAACGAATATGGGTTGAATAGTTGGT
The DNA here is from genome assembly GCF_023373465.1 of Oncorhynchus keta. NCBI lineage: Eukaryota > Metazoa > Chordata > Actinopteri > Salmoniformes > Salmonidae > Oncorhynchus > Oncorhynchus keta. Next base: position 55,105,031 of record NC_068427.1, read on the forward strand.
TGGATGGGCTATTTACAGATGGGCTGCAGTGATCGGTAATCTGATCTGACAGCTGACGCTTAAAGTTAGTGAGGGAGATATCAGTCTCCAACTTCAGTGATTTTTGCAATTCCTTCCAGTCATTGGCAGCAGAGAACTGGAAGGAAAGGCGACCAAAGTAGGTGTTGGCTCTAGGGATGACCAATGAGATATACCTGCATGTGCTACGGGTGGGTGTTGTTATCGTGACCAGTGAACTGAGATAAGGCGGAGCTTTACCTAGCATAGACTTATAGATGACCTGAAGCCAGTGGGTCTAGCGACGAATATTTAGCGAGGGCCAGCCAACGAGAACATACAGGTCGCAGTGGTGGGTAGTATATGGGGTGTCAAGGATCGGTAGTCAAGGATCGGTAGGATAGTCCGTTTTACGAGGGTATGTTTGGCAGCATGAGTGAAGGATGCTTTGTTGCGAAATAGGAAGCCAATTCTAGATTTAATTTTGGATTGGAGATGTTTGATGTGGGTCTGGAAGGAGAGTTTACAGTCTAACCAGACACCTTGTTATTTGTAGTTGTCCACGTATTCTAAGTCAGAACCGTCCAGAGTAGTGATGTTAGTCGGGCAGGCAGGTGCGGGCAGCGATCGGTTGAAGAGCATGCATTTCGTTTTACTTGTATTTAAGAGCAGTTGGAGGCCATGGAAGGAGAGTTGTATGGTGTTGAAGCTAGTCTGGAGGTTAACACAGTGAAATGACATGAACATTTAGGTTTACATAACATTACTTTAAAAGACAGCATTATATTTATGTTTACATACCATTACATTAAATGACATTAACTTCTTTGGGACTGAGGGACAGTATTGAGTAGCTTGGATGAATAAGGTGCCCAGAGTAAACTGCCTGCTACTCGGGCCCAAAAGCTAGAATATGCATATAATTAGTAGATTTGGATAGAAAACACTCAAACGTTTCTAAAACTATTTGAATGATGTCTATGAGTATAACAGAACTCATATGGCAGGCAAAAACCTGAGAAAAATCCAACCAGGAAGTGGGACATCTGAGGTTTGTCGGTTTTCAAGTCTTTGCCTATCCAATACACTATATACAGTGTCTATGGGGTCATATTGCACTTCCTAAGGCTTCCACTTGATGTCAACAGTCTTTATAACCTTGTTTCAGGCTTCTACTGTGAAGGGGGAGATAAGAGCTGTTTCAATGAGGTATCTGGCATGAGCTCAGTCATGTGCACGCCCGTGAGAGCTAGCTGCGTTTCCTTTCATTTCTAAAGACAAAGGAATTGTCCGGTTGAAACATTATTGAAGATTTATGATAAAAACATCATAAAGATTGATTATACACATCGTTTGACATGTTTCTACAAACTGTAATATTTTTTGACTTTGTCAGGACCTAGTGCCCGCACCTTGTGCATTTTGATTACTGGACTGAACGCGCTAACAAAAAGGAGGTATTTGGACATAAATTATGGACTTTATCGAACAAAACAAACATTTATTGTGGAACTGGGATTCCTGGGAGTACATTCTGATGAAGATCATCAAAGGTAAGTGAATATTTATAATGCTATTTCTGACTTCTGTTGACTCCACAACATGGTGGATATCTGTATGGCTTGTTTTGGTGCCTGAGCACTGTACTCAGATTATTGCATGGTGTGCTTTTTCCGCTTTTTTAGAAATCTGACACAGCGGTTGCATTAAGGAGAAGTATATCTTTAATTCCATGTATAACCCTTGTATTTCCGTCAACATTTATGTTGAGTATTTCTGTATTTCCGGATGTTTTGGAAGCAAAACATTACTGAACATAACGCTCCAATGTAAACTGAGATTTTTTGGATATAAATATGAACTTTATCGACAAAACATACATGTATTGTGTAACATGAAGTCCTATGAGTGTCGTCTGATGAAGATCATCATAGGTTAGTGATTATTTTTATCTCTATTTCTGCTTTTTGTGACTCCTCTCCTTGGCTGGAAAAATGGCTGTGCGTTTCTGTGACTGACCTAACATAATCGCATGGTATGCTTTCGTCGTAAAGCCTTTTGAAATCGGAAACTGTGGTGAGATTAACAACAAGTGTATCTTTAAAATGGTGTGAAATACTTGTATGTTTGAGGAATTTTAATTATGAGATTTCTGTTGTTTTGAATTTGGCGCCCTGCACTTTCACTGGCTGTTGTCAACTCGATCCTCGATCCCGTTAACGGGATTTGAGCCAAAACATTAACATCCTATTTAAGTTTACATAACATTAGATTAAATGACAGCATTATATTTATGTTTACATTAACATTAAATGACACAAACATTATATTTACATTACATTAAATGACACAAACGTATTGATAGGTGAGAGGTGTCTGCTAATTGAATGATTAGAATATTCCGCCCTGAAACATATAATTGTGGAGTGGATTGTAATGTATGAAATCATAAATCAATAAATGTGTATAATATAATATATATGCCATTTAGCAGACGCTTTTATCCAAAGCGACTTACAGTCATGTGTGCATACATTCTAAGTATGGGTGGTCCCGGGAATCGAACCCACTACCCTGGCGTTACAAGCGCCATGCTCTACCAACTGAGCTACAGAAGGACCACATTTATTTATTTATGTTTAAATTAAATCCGAGTCAGAATTAGGGTAAAACAATGTCTTTATGGTGTTTTAAACAGACTGTCTGAGCTTGGTGCCGACCTGACTAGAGATTTGGGAGAGAACGGGGAGTACGTCTCGAGGACAAGGTCAATATCTCTGTCGGCTGGGAAGTGAGACAGTAGCAGGACATATGTGTGTGTATGTTTGTGGGTATGTGTGTGTGTATGTTTGTGCGTATGTTTGTATGTGTGTGCGTATGTTTGTATGTGTGTGTGTGTGTATGTTTGTATGTGTGTGTATGTGTGTGCGTATGTTTGTGCGTATGTTTGTATGTGTGTGTGTGTGTGTGTGTGTATGTGTGTGTGTATGTGTGTGTGTATGTTTGTTGTGTGTGTGTGTATGTTTGTGTGTGTGTATGTGTGTGTGTATGTGTGTGTGTGTGTTTGTGTGTGTGTATGTGTGTGTGTATGTGTGTGTGTGTGTGTGTGTGTGTGTGTGTGTGTGTATGTCTGTATGTGTGTGTGTGTGTGTGTATGTGTGTGTGTATGTATGTATGTGTGTGTGTATGTGTGTGTGTATGTGTGTATGTGTGTATGTATGTAGGAAGAGTAGTGCTGTGGCATGTAATGGGGATCCATGTATCAGGAAGAGTAGCTGCTGTCTTGGCAGGAACTAATGGGGATCCATAATAAACCCCAGGAAGAGTAGCTGCTGCCTTGGCAGGAACTAATGGGGATCCATAATAAACCCCAGGAAGAGTAGCTGCTGCCTTGGCAGGAACTAATGGGGATCCATAATAAACCCCAGGAAGAGTAGCTGCTGCCTTGGCAGGAACTAATGGGGATCCATAATAAACCCCAGGAAGAGTAGCTGCTGCCTTGGCAGGAACTAATGGGGATCCATAATAAACCCCAGGAAGAGTAGCTGCTGCCTTGGCAGGAACTAATGGGGATCCATAATAAACCCCAGGAAGATGAGCGTTCTCCCTTGGCAGTAACCACTGGGGATCCATAATATACCTCATGCCCTAGCTGCTACCTTGACAGGAACTAATGGGGATCCATAATAAACCCCAGGAAGACTGCTGCAATGTCTTGACCAGGAACTAATGGGGATCCTAATAAACCCCATAGGAAGGTAGCTGCTGCCTTGGACAAAACTAATGGGGATCCATAACGGAAACCCCAGGAACTTGACTTTGCCTTGGTAAGGAACTAATGGGGATCCATAATAAACCCCAGGAAGAGCAAAACAAGTCAGGAACTAATGGGGATCCATAATAAACCCCAGGAAGAAGCTGCTGCCTTGGCAGGAAAATGGGGATCCATAAAAATCCCCAGGAAGAGTCCACTGCTGCCTTTGCAGTAACTAATGGGGAATCATCTCCATAATATCCCCCACCAATATGGAGCTCTACCTTGACAGGAACTAATGGGGATCCATAATAAACCCCAGGAAGAGTAGCTGCTGTCTTGGCAGGAACTAATGGGGATCCATAATAAACCCCAGGAAGAGTAGCTCCTGCCTTGGCAGGAATAATGGGGATCCATTTTAAACCCCAGGAAGATAGCTGCTGCCTTCAACTCTTTAATAAACCCCAGGAAGAGTAGCTGCTGTCTTCAGGAACTTCATGGGGATCCATAGCTACTGAAGAGTAGTTTGTTTTCCTTTTTGGACCTAATTGATCCATTAAACCCCAGGAAGAGTAGCTTTGCCTTGGCAGGAACTAATGGGGATCCATTAAACCCCAGGAAGATCCGCTGCCTTGGCAGAATTGTGATCCATAATAAACCCCAGGAAGAGTAGCTGCTGCCTTGGCAGGAACTAATGGGGATCCATAATAAACCAGGAAGAGTAGCTTGCCTTGGCAGGAACTAATGGGGATCCATAATAAACCCCAGGAAGAGTAGCTGCTGCCTTGGCAGTAACAATGGGGATCCATTTACCCCAGGAAGAGTAGCTGCTACCTTGACAGGAACTAATGGGGATCCAGTAATAAACCCCAGGAAGAGTAGTTGCTGTCTTGGAGTAAACTAATTGGGGATCAATAAACCACAGGAAAAAAATGGGCCTTCAGGAACTAATGGGGATCCAAAAAACCCCAGGAAGAGTAGCTGCTGCCTTAGGAACAATTTTCCATAATAAACCCCAGGAAGAGTAGCTGCTGCCTTCAGATGGGATCCATAATAAACCCCAGGAAGAGTAGCTGCTGCCTTGGCAGGAACTAATGGGGATGCATAAAAACCCCAGAAGAGTAAATAAATTGGCAGTAACTAATGGGGATCCATAATATACCCCAGGAAGAGTAGCTGCTACCTTGACAGGAACTAATGGGGATCCATAATAAACCCCAGGAAGAGTAGCTGCTGTCTTGGCAGGAACTAATGGGGATCCATAATAAACCCCAGGAAGAGTAGCTGCTGCCTTGGCAGGAACTAATGGGGATCCATAATAAACCCCAGGAAGAGTAGCTGCTGCCTTGGCAGGAACTAATGGGGATCCATAATAAACCCCAGGAAGAGTAGCTGCTGTCTTCCAGGAACAGGGGATCCATAATAAACCCCAGGAAGAGTAGCTGCTGCCTTGGCATGAACAGTAATGGGGATCCTGCTAAACCCCAGGAAGGTGCTTCTGCCTTGGCAGTAACCATGGGGATCCATAATATACCCCAGGAAGAGTAGCTTTACCTTGCAGGAACTAATGGGGATCCATAATAAACCCCAGGAAGAGTAGCTGCTGTCTTGGGTGGAATAATGGGGATCCATAATAAACCCCAGGAAGAGTAGCTGCTGCCTTGGCAGGAACTAATGGGGATCCATAATAAACCCCAGGAAGAGTAGCTGCTGCCTTGGCAGCTTGGAACTAATGGGGTTCCATAATAAACCCCAGGAAGAGGCTTTGCCTTGCAGGAATAATGGGGATCCATAATAAACCCTGAAGATTTGCTTTTGATTGGAGATGTTTGGGGAGTCTAAAAGGAAGAGTTTAGCTGCTGCCTTGCCAGACACTAATGGGGATATAGATGTCCAGGAACATATGCTGCCTTGGGAACTAACCCCAGGAAGTGATAGCTCAGTTGGTAGGCATGGCGCAGGCAGCATCGGTTGAAAACGCCAGGGCATTTGGTTTTACCCGGGACCAATACGTAGAATGTATGCACACATGACTGTAAGTGCTGTTGGCATTAAAAGCGTCCGCTAAATTGCATATATTATTATTATATTAGTAGCTGCTGTCTTGGCAGGAACTAATGGTGATCCATAATAAACCCCAGGAAGAGTGGCTGCTGCCTTGGCAGGAAGCAAATCGGGTTCCATAATAAACCCCAGGAAGAGTAGCTGTTGCCTTGACAGGAACTAATGGGGTTCCATAATAAACCCCAGGAAGAGACTGCCAGAGGAACTAATGGGGATCCATAATAAATACAAATAATTATGAACTCTTCTCCCCTCAAAGTCCACTGCTGCACATTGCTTTGTCTCATGCCCTTCTGCTTCATCTAGAAATCTCCCTTTAGTCTGCTGCAATGTGGTGATTGACAGAGTAAAACACCATAATGGGCGGGACAAAATCTCTCACCGGATAACGGACACAGTACTGTCTTTTTGTGGCGGTAAAGATATCATTTAGTACTCCAGGCTGAGGTGCAAAACAAGTCAGTTCTTGTCCCTAAGAGCAAGAACTGCACTCCCTCTGGATTGGAAAAAAAGGCACAAAATAAAAAAATCACCACAAGTCCACTTTAAGTTACTTTGACTCAACAATCTCTTCTCCACCCACCATATATGGATCAGGCCAGAAGGATCTATTCTCTAGAAAGTTTGGGCCAGAATCATCTTCGTCATCCTTTCCTTTCATTCCACTCTCCACACCTTGCAGGGATCTGCTCCTCCATTTGAAAAACCTTGAACAGGCTGGTGAACTCTTTCAAACTCCATGTCACTGATCAACTTCATGTTCTGAGCTACTGAAGTTGGTTTGTTTTCCATTTTTGTACCTTTGTACAAGCCCAGCTGGTTTTCCTTGGGTCCAGGTTTTGCAGCCATCTTTCAGAACATCTACTCTGTCCCAGATTGTTTAAAAATAGATATTTCTTGAACTTGTCCGCTCTCTTCCTCATGTTTTCTTCTGAGCTACTGAAATACATTTACTTAAAAAAGAACTTGATGCCTATCAACCTCCTGTCCTCGTCCTCCATATTTGAACCGCCTGAGCGTCTCAGAGTATTACAAGGAGTCGCCCCTTTAGTAAAGAAAAACAACATTGCAACACTCTGAATCTTGTATCTGAGTAGAGCATGTAGAAATCTCAACATTAAAGAGACAAAGGTCACTGAATTGATACAGCTATTCTGGCTAAGGGTTTCTATGGGAACGGGGCGCTTGCTTAAGCCTTCCAAAAAAAAGTGAAGAGGACAGAAAAATTGCAAGAAGAACTAAGGAGGTCAATGAATTGCAATTGAAAAGACTCTAAAGCACGACACTTTTTCTACTCGGGTGCTTTCTTAGAATAAAACAAAATGGAGGTGACTAACCTGTTCGAACATGAAAGCGAACTCCACCCCTTCCTTGGGCATGCTCTCTACATCCAGGAAACAGTAGAGTTTGAAGTAGAGCCTCCACTGCCCCTCCTCCTCCACCTCCTCACTGCCTGACAGCCTGGAAATCAATCAATGAATCAGTCAATCAACCAAACCAATCAACCAAACCAATCACTCAATCAACCAAACCAATCACTCAATCAACCAAACCAATCACTCAATCAACCAAACCAATCACTCAATCAACCAAACCAATCACTCAATCAACCAAACCAATCACTCAATCAACCAAACCAATCAAACAATCAACCAAACCAATCAACCAAACCAATCACTCAATCAATCAACCAAACCAATCACTCAATCAACCAAACCAATCAACCAAACCAATCACAATCAACCAAACCAATCAAACCAAACCAATCAACAACCAAACCAATCACTCAATCAACCAAACCAATCACCAAACCAATCACTCAATCAACCAAACCAATCAACCAAACCAATCACTCAATCAACCAAACCAATCACTCAATCAACCAAACCAATCAACCAAACCAATCACCCAATCAACCAAACCAATCAACCAAACCAATCACTCAATCAACCAAACCAATCACTCAATCAACCAAACCAATCAACCAAACCAATCAACCAAACCAATCACTCAATCAACCAAACCAATCAACCAAACCAAACCAATCACTCAATCAACCAAACCAATCAACCAAACCAATCACTCAATCAACCAAACCAATCAACCAAACCAATCACTCAATCAACCAAACCAATCAACCAAACCAATCACTCAATCAACCAAACCAATCAACCAAACCAATCACTCAATCAACCAAACCAATCAACCAAACCAATCACTCAATCAACCAAACCAATCACTCAATCAACCAAACCAATCAGTCAATCAACCAAACCAATCAACCAAACCAATCACTCAATCAACCAAACCAATTTCAGACCCTCGTTTTAGCAGAAATATAGTAATAATATCAAAAGAGGTTTGTGGATCATGTAGACTGGTCCCAGATCTGTTTGTGTTGTCTTGCTAACTTTTCCCTATGTTCAACAAGCTTTCTTAGTGTCCAATAAGCTTTCTCTGCCCTTAACCTTGTTCTGAACACCTCCAAAACAAAGGTCATGTGATCTGGTAAGAAGAATACCCCTCTCCACAGGTCTGATTACTACCTCTGAGGGTTTAGAGCTTGAGGTCGTCACCTCATACAAGTACTTGGGAGTATGGCTAGACGGTACACTGTCCTTCTCTCAGCACATATTAAAAGCTGCGGGCTAAAGTTAAATCTAGACTTGGTTTCCTCTATTGTAATCGCTCCTCTTTCACCCCAGCTGCCAAACTAAACCTGATTCAGATGACCATCCTACCCATGCTAGATTAGAGAGACACAATTTATAGATCGGCAGGTAAAGGTGCTCTCGAGCGGCTAGATGTTCTTTACCATTCAGCCATCAGATTTGCCACCAATGTTCCTTATAGGACCATCACAGGACACATCACTCGCAAGACCCACTGGTTGATCTTATTTATACTAGGCCTCACTCCCCCTATCTGAGATATCTACTGCAGCCCTCATCCTCCACATACAACACCCGTTCTGCCAGTCACATTCTGTTAAAGGTCCCCAAAGCAGAAACATCTCTGGGTCGCTCCTCTTTTCAGTTCGCTGCAGATAGCGACTGGAACGAGCTGCAACAAACACTCAAACGGGACAGTTTTATCTCAATCTCTTCATTCAAAGACTCAATCATGGACACTCTTGCTGACAGTTGTGGCTGCGTTGCGTGATGTATTGTTGTCTCTACCTTCTTTCCCTTTGTGCTGTTGTCTGGGCCCAATAATGTTTGTAACATGTTTTGTGTTGCTACCATGTTGTGTTGCTACCATGTTGTTGTCATGTTGTGCTTCAGAGACCAGGCTGTGCATCTCTCTCTCTCTCCAGCTGATCTCTCACCTCTCAAACAGATCAGAGACCAGGCTATTCTCTGTGCATCTCTCTCTCTCTCCAGCTGAACTCTCACCTCTCAAACAGATCAGAGACCAGGCTATTCTCTGTGCATCTCTCTCTCTCTCCAGCTGAACTCTCACCTCTCAAACAGATCAGAGACCAGGCTATTCTCTGTGCATCTCTCTCTCTCTCTCTCTCCAGCTGAACTCTCACCTCTCAAACAGATCAGAGACCAGGCTATTCTCTGTGCATCTCTCTCTCTCCAGCTGAACTCTCACCTCTCAAACAGATCAGAGACCAGGCTAGCATCTCTCTCCAGCTGAATTCTCTCAAACAGATCAGAGACCAGGCTATTCTCTGTGCATCTCTCGCTCTCCAGCTGAACTCTCACCTCTCAAACAGATCAGAGACCAGGCTATTCTCTGTGCATCTCTCTCCAGCTGAACTCTCACCTCTCAAACAGATCAGAGACCAGGCTATTCTCTGTGCATCTCTCTCTCCCTCCAGCTGAACTCTCACCCCTCAAACAGATCAGAGACCAGGCTATTCTCTGTGCATCTCTCTCTCTCCAGCTGAACTCTCACCCTTAAACAGATCAGAGACCAGGCTATTCTCTGTGAATCTCTCTCTCTCTCCAGCTGAACTCTCACCTCTCAAACAGATCAGAGACCAGGCTATTCTCTGTGCATCTCTCTCCAGCTGAACTCTCACCCCTCAAACAGATCAGAGACCAGGCTATTCTCTGTGAATCTCTCTCTCTCTCCAGCTGAACTCTCACCCCTCAAACAGATCAGAGACCAGGCTATTCTCTGTGCATCTCTCTCTCTCTCCAGCTGAACTCTCACCTCTCAAACTTGGCGAGTACGTCAGCCACGATGACTCTGCTCTCCACAGCGCGGTCCGTAGTGTTGTTGTGTTGAAACAGGGAAAACATGTTTCTACTGTCCTCCATGGCCAGTCCTCGGATCAACTTCTCCACCACCTGGGGACAGGCAGGACATTAACACATCTGACTAAACCTCACCACCTGGGGACAGAGGGACATTAACACATCTGACTAAACCCCACCACTTGGGGACAGGCAGGACATTAACACATCTGACTAAACCTCACCACCTGGGGACAGGCAGGACAGACATTAACACAGGCTGGAGAAAATGGATGTACCAACGCAGGATTGCCCCAGGCAGTAATGACTGTATTTTTACAGCTCATTGTGGAAGACAGATGTATTATATTTTACCTCTCCAGGGGTGGTGTGTGAGTTGATGTAAAGCCTTAGACTGATGTGGGATATAGATCATTGTATGTAGAGGACACCCCATAGAGGGACATAGATCATCGTATGTAGAGGACACCCCATAGAGGGATATAGATCATTGTATGTAGAGGGATATAGATCATCGTATAGAGGGATATAGACATCGTATGTAGAGGACATCCCATAGAGGGATATAGATCATCATCCCATAGAGGGATATAGATCATCGTATGTAGAGGACACCCCATAGAGGGATATAGATCATCGTATGTAGAGGGATATAGATCATCGTATGTAGAGGACATCCCATAGAGGGATATAGATCATCGTATGTAGAGGACACCCCATAGAGGGATATAGATCATCGTATGTAGAGGACACCCCATAGAGGGATATAGATCATCGTATGTAGAGGACACCCCATAGAGGGATATAGATCATCGTATGTAGAGGACATCCCATAGAGGGATATAGATCATCGTATGTAGAGGACACCCCATAGGGATATAGATCATCGTATGTAGAGGACACCCCATAGAGGGATATAGATCATCGTATGTAGAGGACACCCCATAGAGGGATATAGATCATCGTATGTAGAGGACATCCCATAGAGGGATATAGATCATCGTATGTAGAGGGATATAGATCATCGTATGTAGAGGACACCCCATAGAGGGATATAGATCATCGTATGTAGAGGACACCCCATAGAGGGATATAGATCATCGTATAGAGGGATATAGATCATCGTATGTAGAGGGATATAGATCATCGTATGTAGAGGGATATAGATCATGTAGAGGGATATAGATCACACATCCCATAGAGGGATATAGATCATCGTATGTAGAGGACATCCCATAGAGGGATATAGATCATCGTATGTAGAGGACACCCCATAGAGGGATATAGATCATCGTATGTAGAGGACACCCCATAGAGGGATATAGGACATCCCATAGAGGGATATAGATCATCGTATGTAGAGGACATATAGGGATATATCGTATGAGGACATCCCATAGAGGGATATAGATCATCGTATGTAGGTAGAGGGATATAGATCATCGACATCCCATGTATAGATCATCGTATGTAGAGGACACCCCATAGAGGGATATAGATCATCGTATGAAGAGGGACATAGTGAATAGTGAAGGCCTCTCCATACGATCTATGTCTTCACTATTATTCTACAATATATGTAGAAAATACACTGCTCAAAAAAATAAAGGGAACACTTAAACAACACAATGTAACTCCAAGTCAATCACACTTCTGTGAAATCAAACTGTCCACTTAGGAAGCAACACTGATTGACAATAAATGTCACATGCTGTTGTGCAAATGGAATAGACAACAGGTAGAAAGTATAGGCAATTAGCAAGACACCCCCAATAAAGGTGTGGTTCTGCAGGTAGTGACCACCGACCACTTCTCAGTTCCTATGCTTCCTGGCTGATGTTTGGTCACTTTTGAATGCTGGCGGTGCTTTCACTCTAGTGGTAGCATGAGACGGAGTCTACAACCCACACAAGTGGCTCAGGTAGTGCAGCTCATCCAGGATGGAGCATCAATGCGAGCTGTGGCAAGAAGGTTTGCTGTGTCTGTCAGCGTAGTGTCCAGAGCATGGAGGCGCTACCAGGAGACAGGCCAGTATATCAGGAGACGTGGAGGAGGCCGTAGGAGGGCAACAACCCAGCAGCAGGACCGCTACCTCCAACTTTGTGCAAGGAGGAGCAGGAGGAGCACTGCCCTGCAAAATGACCTCCAGCAGGCCACAAATGTGCATGTGTCTGCTCAAACGGTCAGAAACAGACTCCATGAGGGTGGTATGAGGGCCCGATGTTCACAGGTGGGGGTTGTGCTTACAGCCCAACAGGGTGCAGGACGTTTGGCATTTTCCAGAGAACACCAAGATTGGCAAATGTGCCACTGGCGCCCTGTGCTCTTCACAGATGAAAGCAGGTTCACACTGAGCACATGTGACAGACGTGACAGAGTCTGGAGACGCCGTGGAGAACGTTCTGCTGCCTGCAACATCCTCCAGCATGACCGGTTTGGCGGTGGGTCAGTAATTGTGTGGGGTGGCATTTCTTTGGGGGGGCCGCACAGCCCTCCATGTGCTCGCCAGAGGTAGCCTGACTGCCATTAGGTACCGAGATGAGATCCTCAGACCCCTTGTGAGACCATATGCTGGTGCGGTTGGCCCTGGGTTCCTCCTAATGCAAGACAATGCTAGACCTCATGTGGCTGGAGTGTGTCAGCAGTTCCTGCAAGAGGAAGGCATTGATGCTATGGACTGGCCCGCCCGTTCCCCAGACCTGAATCTAATTGAGCACATCTGGGACATCATGCCTTAGTCCAGGTCTGGGAGGAGATCCCTCAGGAGACCATCCGCCACCTCATCAGGAGCATGCCCAGGCGTTGTAGGGAGGTCATACAGGCACGTGGAGGCCACACACACTACTGAGCCTAATTTTGACTTGTTTTAAGGACATTACATCACAGTTGGATCAGCCTGTAGTGAGTTTTTTCCACTTTCATTTTGAGTGTGACTTCAAATCCAAGCCTCCATGGGTTGATAAATTTGATTTCCATTGATTATTGTTGTGTTATTTTGTTGTCAACACATTCAACTATGTACAGAAAAAAAGTATTTAATAAGAATATTTCATTAATTCAGATCTAGGATGTGTTATTTTAGTGTTCCCTTTATTTTTTTTGAGCAGTGTAGTAAAACTAAAGAAAAACCCTTGAATGAATAGGTCCAACCTGTGTGTCTTAAGGTGGAGAGTGTTACAGGCTTTGTTCTTTCCATTTATTCTTCGACGTTAGCTCGTTAGCATGTGGGGCGCACCGATTGGTGTCACCACGTTAGTCAGTATGTGTTTCACCTGTGCTGGTTTGTTATCTCGTTAGTGGGAAGGTGTTTCACCTGTGTTGGCCCAGGTGTTATCTGGCCCACTGCTCCAGTTGTCTTGATAGATGTGGAGGGTTAACTTTAGTTGTCTATTTTGGTTTCTAGACAATGTGATTTCCCTGATTGGTTTTGCTCCACTTTTAGGCTTACTTCCCGTCTTTAAGTTTGGTGTGGGTTTTAATTTAATTTGCTTGTTCTTGGGCAAATGTAGTGGACACTCATGTTGGGTGTCTTTTAGGTCCCAGTTGTTGTTGCTAGTCAACCTCCAGTGGACCCCCCATGAGTGTCTTTCAGAACCCCTCCTAAAACCCCACCTGTTTGGTTCTGGTTGTTGTCAGTGACTCTTTGTTAGTTGATATTTCTCTTTCAGAACCCCTCCTAAAACCCCTCCTGTTTGGTTCTGGTTGTTGTCAGTGACTCTTTGTTAGTTGATATTTCTCTTTCAGAACCCCTCCTAAAACCCCACCTGTTTGGTTCTGGTTGTTGTCAGTGACTCTTTGTTAGTTGTCCTTTCTCTTTCAGAACCCCTCCTAAAACCCCACCTGTTTGGTTCTGGTTGTTGTCAGTGACTCTTTGTTAGTTGTCCTTTCTCTTTCAGAACCCCTCCTAAAACCCCACCTGTTTGGTTCTGGTTGTTGTCAGTGACTCTTTGTTAGTTGTCCTTTCTCTTTCAGAACCCCTCCTAAAACCCCACCTGTTTGGTTCTGGTTGTTGTCAGTGACTCTTTGTTAGTTGATATTTCTCTTTCAGAACCCCTCCTAAAACCCCACCTGTTTGGTTCTGGTTGTTGTCAGTGACTCTTTGTTAGTTGATATTTCTCTTTCAGAACCCCTCCTAAAACCCCACCTGTTTGGTTCTGGTTGTTGTCAGTGACTCTTTGTTAGTTGTCCTTTCTCTTTCAGAACCCCTCCTAAAACCCCACCTGTTTGGTTCTGGTTGTTGTCAGTGACTCTTTGTTAGTTGATATTTCTCTTTCAGAACCCCTCCTAAAACCCCACCTGTTTGGTTCTGGTTGTTGTCAGTGACTCTTTGTTAGTTGCCCTTTCTCTTTCAGAACCCTTCCTAAAACCCCACCTGTTTGGTTCTGGTTGTTGTCAGTGACTCTTTGTTAGTTGATATTTCTCTTTCAGAACCCCTCCTAAAACCCCACCTGTTTGGTTCTGGTTGTTGTCAGTGACTCTTTGTTAGTTGTCCTTTCTCTTTCAGAACCCGTCCTAAAACCCCACCTGTTTGGTTCTGGTTGTTCAACTCTTTGTTAGTTTTTTTCAGAACCCCTTCCTGTTTGGTTCTGGTTGTTGTCAGTCTCTTTGTCTGATTTCTCTTTCAGAACTATCTGTTTTTGGTTGGGGAACATGAAAAGTTACCTCTCCAGCGGTGGTGTGACTCTTTGAGTTGATGGAGATCTTGTTAGGATCCTCCTCCGTGGCAGTAGACCGTAGTCGTCATTTCCTGCCTGGTCAGTAAGGCTACGATCTCCTCCTGAGACGGTACGAAGTCCCTGACCTTGGTCCTCTTCAGAGACTCACCTATGAAATGAGCAAACATGTCCACCTCTGTTCCAGGAAACTGCTCCTTCACCCTGGAGAAGAACAGACAGAGGGTCACGGAGGTGTAGACGATGAGCAAATCAACGTTACCGATGTCATACTGTCCAGTTTACCCTGGAGAAGAACAGACAGAGGGTCACGGAGGTGTAGACGATGAGCAAATCAACGTTACCGATGTCATACTGTCCAGTTTACCCATCCATACAAATCAATCACAGAACATATGTCTGTTTGTATTAGACGCTATAGGGACACTTTCTGCTTGTGACTGTAATTTAATTGAAGGGACCATGTGCAAATAAAAACCCATTTCAGACAGTGAAATATGTTTCCACCAGAGTTAGGTAAACACAGCTTTTCATCCACACTCCCTTACTAAATACACAGCAGTATAACAAATGCAGGACAGATCCACACTTTGACCTCCATGGAGCAGGATTTAAAGTCCCTAGTGATTTAATTAAAGGTAGAGAGGAGGGAATTCCATTTCCTGATGCCTGAGGTGGACAACATGGACTGTTTGTTCGTTGAGGAATAACAGTGTCCTCTAGCTTGTGGAGGTCCGGCTGACTCCTCTGTTTTGTTCAGAGCTTAATATGACAAAACCTTTCAGAGGTGGGGCTGCAACATTATCGATGATCTCATAAACTAGACAGACATCTGAGAAAAAGTCAGTTGTCCAAATTGAACAGATTGTACTTGGTGAGAATATCCCAGTGACAGTAATGATGTGACTTCCTGTCCAGGATCTTAAGTACTTGTTTCCACAGGGATCGAAGGGGTTTAACTGATGTTTAATTGGCTGCCGATACAATTGGACAGGTGTCAGAAAATCATTGTATGCGAATCCATCTTGGCTGCCTCTGTCGAGAGAGTTCCTGATGTCATGAAGATGTGTACGAAGACTATTCTGTATATATTTGATGTGTTTTTACAGTTTAAAGTAGGGTCTAGGATAACACCCAGATATTTAAGTACATAGCTACCATTTTCCCCCCACATTGAGGCTGTAGTGGTTGAACCTTTTAGCCACTTTCGACAATGATAGCGTTAGTTTGCTTGCCACTTCATCAGCATTTCTTCCATGTGTATAAATAACTATCATCCACGGCCTGGTAGAGACTAAATAACAAAGGGCCCAGGATTGACCCCTGTGGTACTCCCATAGTGTGGTCCCTTGGTGATGGTAGGTCACATTGCATCCGGTCAACTCAATCCATTCTAAAACACTTGATGAGATGTTGAAGTTGGACAGCTTGGAGACGAGGACATTGTGGTAAACAGTGTCAAAGAGATTTTCTGAGGAGAACTGCACCGACAACACCCCCTTTGTCCAGCTTGGCCTTGTTCACCTCTAGGAGATAATAACATACTGGTCTCTGTTGAGTGGTTCACCCTGAACCCAAACTGGCCTTGTTCACCTCTAGGAGACAGTAACATGGGGGGGGGCATAGGGTAGAGATGGGGGTTCTCCACCCTTTAAGGTGGAACTGGAGGTAAATAAAGTACCCTTTAAGGTGGAACTGGAGGTAAATAAAGTACCCTTTAAGGTGGAACTGCAGGTAAATAAAGTACCCTTTAAGGTGGAACTGCAGGTAAATAAAGTACCCTTTAAGGTGGAACTGGAGGTAAATAAAGTACCCTTTAAGGTGGAACTTGAGGTAGCGCAGGATGCCCCGGCTGGGCAGGAAGGTACAGCTCATACAGGTGAGGAGGTGCCAGTGGGCGCGATTGGCCGAGCTGTTGGGCTGAGGCACGTGATTGGTCTGCTTGATGAGCTGACAGTAGACCTCGTCTCTGAGCAGGCGTAGGTCGTGGCAGGTCTGGAGGATGCCCTGGATGATCGGCACGGGGTCAGACACAGACTCCATCTCCTGCAGAGAGTTGAAGATCTTCACTGCCTCGTCCTGCAGGCTGGCATAGCCCTTCTCCTTATGGACTGGGGGGGGGGGGGGGACAGAGAGAGGGGAGACTTCATTAACAAAAAGCATGGCGAGAGAAAGCCACAGGGCTTCATACATTTTATTTCTGTCAACCAGAATGAATGGTAAAACTGCACTGTTGTAGTAGAAGTCCGTGGAGGGTGAAAGAGGTTGTAGAAATCCGTGGAGGGTTAAAGAGGTTGTAGAAGTCTGTGGAGGGTGAAAGAGGTTGTAGAAGTCCGTGGAGGGTGAAAGAGGTTGTAGAAGTCCGTGGAGGGTGAAAGAGGTTGTAGAAGTCCGTGGAGGGTGAAAGAGGTTGTAGAAGTCCGTGGAGGGTGAAAGAGGTTATAGAAGTCCGTGGAGGGTGAAAGAGGTTGTAGAAGTCCGTGGAGGGTGAAAGAGGTTGTAGAAGTCCGTGGAGGGTGAAAGAGGTTGTAGAAGTCCGTGGAGGGTGAAAGAGGTTGTAGAAGTCCGTGGAGGGTGAAAGAGGTTGTAGAAGTCCGTGGAGGGTGAAAGAGGTTGTAGAAGTCCGTGGAGGGTGAAAGAGGTTGTAGAAGTCCGTGGAGGGTGAAAGAGGTTGTAGAAGTCCGTGGAGGGTGAAAGAGGTTGTAGAAGTCCGTGGAGGGTGAAAGAGGTTGTAGAAGTCCGTGGAGGGTGAAAGAGGTTGTAGAAGTCCGTGGAGGGTGAAAGAGGTTGTAGAAGTCCGTGGAGGGTGAAAGAGGTTGTAGAAGTCCGTGGAGGGTGAAAGAGGTTGTAGAAGTCCGTGGTGGGTGAAAGAGGTTGTAGAAGTCCGTGGTGGGTGAAAGAGGTTGTAGAAGTCCGTGGAGGGTGAAAGAGGTTGTAGAAGTCCGTGGAGGGTGAAAGAGGTTGTAGAAGTCCGTGGAGGGTTAAAGAGGTTGTAGAAGTCCGTGGAGGGTGAAAGAGGTTGTAGCTGTCCGTGGAGGGTGAAAGAGGTTGTAGAAGTCCGTGGAGGGTGAAAGAGGTTGTAGAAGTCCGTGGAGGGTGAAAGAGGTTGTAGAAGTCCGTGGAGGGTGAAAGAGGTTGTAGAAGTCCGTGGAGGGTGAAAGAGCTTGTAGAAGTCCGTGGAGGGTGAAGGAGGTTGTAGAAGTCCGTGGAGGGTGAAGAGGTTGTAGAAGTCCGTGGAGGGTGAAAGAGGTTGTAGAAGTCCGTGGAGGGTGAAAGAGGTTGTAGAAGTCCGTGGAGGGTGAAAGAGGTTGTAGAAGTCCGTGGAGGGTGAAAGAGGTTGTAGAAGTCCGTGGAGGGTGAAAGAGGCTGTAGAAGTCCGTGGAGGGTGAAAGAGGCTGTAGAAGTCCGTGGAGGGTGAAAGAGGCTGTAGAAGTCAGTGGAGGGTGAAAGAGGCTGTAGAAGTCCGTGGAGGGTGAAAGCGGTTGTAGAAGTTCGTGGAGGGTGAAAGAGGTTGTAGAAGTCCGTGGAGGGTGAAAGAGGTTGTAGAAGTCCGTGGAGGGTGAAAGAGGTTATAGAAGTCCGTGGAGGGTGAAAGAGGTTGTAGAAGTCCGTGGAGGGTTAAAGAGGTTGTAGAAGTCCGTGGAGGGTGAAAGAGGTTGTAGAAGTCCGTGGAGGGTGAAAGAGGTTGTAGAAGTCCGTGGAGGGTGAAAGAGGTTGTAGAAGTCCGTGGAGGGTGAAAGAGGTTATAGAAGTCCGTGGAGGGTGAAAGAGGTTGTAGAAGTCCGTGGAGGGTTAAAGAGGTTGTAGAAGTCCGTGGAGGGTTAAAGAGGTTGTAGAAGTCCGTGGAGGGTAAAATAGGTAGTTAATAATTGGGTTAAAGCAGTAATAACTCACGGTGGATGTTGACCTCCCCATAAGGCAGAGGAAGCAGGGGGGAGTGGAGGGGGTGCTGGGTATATCTGAGGATAGGGTTCCTCCAATACGTCTGTTCTACAGCTTCCACGTTCAGACTGCTCTCCTGGGGGGGGATACACAGGGGTCAGGGGTTAGGAGTCAGAGGTCTTAATTCATTATACTTAGGAGGGTGCTTACAGTGCATTCGGATAGTATTCAGACCCCATGACTTTTTACACATTTTGTCAGGTTACAGCCTTATTCTAAAATGGATTATATTGGGTTTTTTTGCTCATCAATCTACCCACAATACCCCATAATGACATCACAATACCCCATAATGACATCACAATACCCCATAATGACATCACAATACCCGTAATGACATCACAATACCCCATAATGACAAAGCAATTTTTTTTAATTAAAAATAAAAATGGAAGTATTCAGACCATTTACTCAGTACTTTTGTTGAAGCACCTTTGGCAGCGATTACAGCCTCGAGTCTTCTTGGGTATGACGTTACAAACTTGGCACACTTGTATTTGGGGATTTTATCCCATTCTTCTCTGCAGATCCTCTCAAGCTCTGTCAGGTTGGATGGGGAGTGTCGCTGCACAGCTATTTTCTGTTCTCTCCAGAGATGTTTGATCGGGTTCAAGTCTGGGCTCTGGCTGGGCCACTCAAGGACATTTAGAGACGTGTCCCGATGCCACTCCTATGTGATCTTGGCTGTGTGCTTAGGGTTGTTGTCCTGTTGGAAAGTGAACCTTCGACCCAGTCTGAGAACCTGAGCGCTCTGGAGCAGGTTTTCATCAAGGATCTCAGTACTTTGCTCTGTTCATCCTTCCCATGATCCCGACTAGTCTCCCAGTCCCTGCAGCTGAAAAACATCCCCACAGCATGATGCTGCCACCACCATGCTTCACCGTAGGGATGGTGCCAGGTTTCCTCCAGACGTGACGCTTGGCATTCAGGCCAAAGAGTTCAATCTTGGTTTCATCAGACCAGAGAGTCTTGTTTCTCATGGTCAGAGTCCTTCAGGTGCCTTTTGGCAAACTCCAAGCGGGCTGTCATGTGCCTTTTACTGAGGAGTGGCATCCGTCTGGCCACTCGACCATAAAGGCCTGATTGGTGGAGTGCTGCAGAGATGGTTGTCCTTCTGGAAGGTTCTCCCATCTCCACAGAGGAACTATGGAACTCAATACAGGCAAAGGGTCTGAATACTTATGTAAATAAGGTATTGCTGTTTTAAATTTTTTTTTTTATACATTTGCAAACATTTCTAAAAACCTGTCTTCAGTGTCATTATGGGGTATTGTGTGTAGATTGATATATATTTTTTAAAAATGTTTTCATCCATTTTAGAATAAGGCTGTAACATAACATAAAATGTGGAAAAAGTCAAGGGGTCTGAATACTTTCCGAATGCCCTGTATAATTGTGCTGTTAAACACTTGTAATGAACATGTGCATTTTGAATATCCCGACACCCACGGTCACCGTTGTCCAGCACCCCTGGAGCAATTTGGGTGCCTTATTTAAAGGCAGAGCAACAGGTTTCCACGCTCTAACCACGAGGCCGCCCCACTCCTGCGGAGTTGACAAAGACACCATAAACAGATCTGGGACCAGACTAGCATCTCGTGACTTGTCACGAGACAATATTCAAGTCAACACTCCGTATGACAATAAAAAATAAATAAATACATTTTAAAAAGTGATAGTTTCATGGTACTATTGGAGCAGGACAGGACCAATCACAGGACAGAAGAACTGAATGAACAGAAGAAACGCCTGGAACACACATTGTAGTGATGTACTGGGCCCTGCACACTGTGTGACTGTACAGGCCCCATTTAGTACCTCACTACAGTGTGACTGTACTGGCCCCGTTTAGTACCTCACTACAGTGTGACTGTACAGGCCCAGTTTAGTACCTCACTACACTACAGTGTGACTGTACTGGCCCAGTTTAGTACCTCACTACACTACAGTGTGACTATACAGGCCCAGTCTAGTACCTCACTTCACTACAGTGTGACTGTACTGGCCCAGTTTAGTACCTCACTACAGTGTGACTGTACAGGCCCAGTTTAGTACCTCACTACAGTGTGACTGTACAGGCCCCATTTAGTACCTCACTACAGTGTGACTGTACAGGCCCCATTTAGTACCTCACTACAGTGTGACTGTACTGGCCCAGTTTAGTACATCACTACAGTGTGACTGTACAGGCCCAGTTTAGTACCTCACTACAGTGTGACTGTACAGGCCCAGTTTAGTACATCACTACAGTGTGACTGTACAGGCCCAGTTTAGTACCTCACTACAGTGTGACTGTACAGGCCCAGTTTAGTACCTCACTACAGTGTGACTGTACAGGCCCAGTTTAGTACCTCACTACACTACAGTGTGACTGTACAGGCCCAGTTTAGTACCTCACTACAGTGTGACTGTACAGGCCCAGTTTAGTACCTCACTACAGTGTGACTGTACAGGCCCAGTTTAGTACATCACTACAGTGTGACTGTACAGGCCCAGTTTAGTACCTCACTACAGTGTGACTGTACAGGCCCAGTTTAGTACCTCACTACAGTGTGACTGTACAGGCCCAGTTTAGTACCTCACTACACTACAGTGTGACTGTACAGGCCCAGTTTAGTACCTCACTACAGTGTGACTGTACAGGCCCAGTTTAGTACCTCACTACACTACAGTGTGACTGTACAGGCCCAGTTTAGTACCTCACTACACTACAGTGTGACTGTACAGGCCCAGTTTAGTACCTCACTACAGTGTGACTGTACAGGCCCAGTTTAGTACCTCACTTCACTACAGTGTGACTGTACAGGCCCAGTTTAGTACCTCACTACACTACAGTGTGACTGTACAGGCCCAGTTTAGTACCTCACTACAGTGTGACTGTACAGGCCCAGTTTAGTACCTCACCTCACTACAGTGTGACTGTACAGGCCCAGTTTAGTACCTCACTTCACTACAGTGTACAGGCCCAGTTTAGTACCTCACTACAGTGTGACTGTACAGGCCCAGTTTAGAACCTCACCTCACTACTTTGTGACTGTACAGGCCCAGTTTAGTACCTCACTACAGTGTGACTGTACAGGCCCAGTTTAGTACCTCACTACACTACAGTGTGACTGTACTGGCCCAGTTTAGTACCTCACTACACTACAGTGTGACTGTACAGGCCCAGTTTAGTACCTCACTACACTACAGTGTGACTGTACAGGCCCAGTTTAGTACCTCACTACACTACAGTGTGACTGTACAGGCCCAGTTTAGTACCTCACTACACTACAGTGTGACTGTACAGGCCCAGTTTAGTACCTCACTACAGTGTGACTGTACAGGCCCAGTTTAGTACCTCACTACACTACAGTGTGACTGTACTGGCCCAGTTTAGTACCTCACTACACTACAGTGTGACTGTACTGGCCCAGTTTAGTACCTCACTACACTACAGTGTGACTGTACAGGCCCAGTTTAGTACCTCACTACAGTGTGACTGTACAGGCCCAGTTTAGTACCTCACTACACTACAGTGTGACTGTACTGGCCCAGTTTAGTACCTCACTACACTACAGTGTGACTGTACTGGCCCAGTTTAGTACCTCACTTCACTACAGTGTGACTGTACAGGCCCAGTTTAGAACCTCACCTCACTACTTTGTGACTGTACAGGCCTAGTCTAGTACCTCACTACAGTACACTGTACAGGCCCAGTTTAGTACCTCACTTCACTACAGTGTGACTGTACAGGCCCAGTTTAGAACCTCACCTCACTACTTTGTGACTGTACAGGCCTAGTCTAGTACCTCACTTCACTACAGTGTACAGGCCCAGTTTAGTACCTCACTTCACTACAGTGTGACTGTACAGGCCCAGTTTAGTACCTCACTACACTACAGTGTGACTGTACAGGCCCAGTTTAGAACCTCACTTCACTACATTGTGACTGTACAGGCCTAGTCTAGTACCTCACTACAGTGTGACTGTACAGGCCCAGTTTAGTACCTCACTACAGTGTGACTGTACAGGCCCAGTTTAGTACCTCACTACAGTGTGACTGTACAGGCCCAGTTTAGTACCTCACTACAGTGTGACTGTACTGGCCCAGTTTAGTACATCACTACAGTGTGACTGTACTGGCCCAGTTTAGTACCTCACTACAGTGTGACTGTACTGGCCCAGTTTAGTACCTCACTACAGTGTGACTGTACTGGCCCAGTTTAGTACATCACTACAGTGTGACTGTACTGGCCCAGTTTAGTACATCACTACAGTGTGACTGTACAGGCCCAGTTTAGTACCTCACTACAGTGTGACTGTACAGGCCCAGTTTAGTACCTCACTACAGTGTGACTGTACAAGCCCAGTTTAGTACATCACTACACTACAGTGTGACTGTACAGGCCCAGTTTAGTACCTCACTACAGTGTGACTGTACAGGCCCAGTTTAGTACCTCACTACAGTGTGACTGTACAGGCCCAGTTTAGTACCTCACTACACTACAGTGTGACTGTACAGGCCCAGTTTAGTACCTCACTACAGTGTGACTGTACTGGCCCAGTTTAGTACCTCACTACAGTGTGACTGTACAGGCCCAGTTTAGTACCTCACTACAGTGTGACTGTACAGGCCCAGTTTAGTACCTCACTACAGTGTGACTGTACAGGCCCAGTTTAGTACCTCACTACAGTGTGACTGTACAGGCCCAGTTTAGTACCTCACTACAGTGTGACTGTACAGGCCCAGTTTAGTACCTCACTACAGTGTGACTGTACTGGCCCAGTTTAGTACCTCACTACAGTGTGACTGTACAGGCCCAGTTTAGTACCTCACTACACTACAGTGTGACTGTACAGGCCCAGTTTAGTACCTCACTACAGTGTGACTGTACAGGCCCAGTTTAGTACCTCACTACACTACAGTGTGACTGTACAGGCCCAGTTTAGTACCTCACTACAGTGTGACTGTACAGGCCCAGTTTAGTACCTCACTACAGTGTGACTGTACAGGCCCAGTTTAGTACCTCACTACACTACAGTGTGACTGTACAGGCCCAGTTTAGTACCTCACTACAGTGTGACTGTACAGGCCCAGTTTAGTACCTCACTACAGTGTGACTGTACAGGCCCAGTTTAGTACCTCACTACAGTGTGACTGTACAGGCCCAGTTTAGTACCTCACTACAGTGTGACTGTACAGGCCCAGTTTAGTACCTCACTACACTACAGTGTGACTGTACAGGCCCAGTTTAGTACCTCACTACAGTGTGACTGTACAGGCCCAGTTTAGTACCTCACTACAGTGTGACTGTACAGGCCCAGTTTAGTACCTCACTACAGTGTGACTGTACTGGCCCAGTTTAGTACATCACTACAGTGTGACTGTACAGGCCCAGTTTAGTACATCACTACAGTGTGACTGTACAGGCCCAGTTTAGTACCTCACTACAGTGTGACTGTACATGCCCAGTTTAGTACCTCACTACAGTGTGACTGTACAGGCCCAGTTTAGTACCTCACTTCACTACAGTGTGACTGTACAGGCCCAGTTTAGTACCTCACTACAGTGTGACTGTACAGGCCCAGTTTAGTACCTCACTACACTACAGTGTGACTGTACAGGCCCAGTTTAGTACCTCACTACAGTGTGACTGTACAGGCCCAGTTTAGTACCTCACTTCACTACAGTGTGACTGTACAGGCCCAGTTTAGTACCTCACTACACTACAGTGTGACTGTACAGGCCCAGTTTAGTACCTCACTACTGTGTGACTGTACAGGCCCCATTTAGTACCTCACTACTGTGTGACTGTACAGGCCCCATTTAGTACCTCACTACACTACAGTGTGACTGTACAGGACCAGTTTAGTACCTCACTACAGTGTGACTGTACAGGCCCAGTTTAGTACCTCACTTCACTACAGTGTACAGGCCCAGTTTAGTACCTCACTACAGTGTGACTGTACAGGCCCAGTTTAGAACCTCACCTCACTACTTTGTGACTGTACAGGCCCAGTTTAGTACCTCACTACACTACAGTGTGACTGTACAGGCCCAGTTTAGTACCTCACTACACTACAGTGTGACTGTACAGGCCCAGTTTAGTACCTCACTACAGTGTGACTGTACAGGCCCAGTTTAGTACATCACTACAGTGTGACTGTACAGGCCCAGTTTAGTACCTCACTACAGTGTGACTGTACAGGCCCAGTTTAGTACCTCACTACAGTGTGACTGTACAGGCCCAGTTTAGTACATCACTACAGTGTGACTGTACAGGCCCAGTTTAGTACATCACTACAGTGTGACTGTACAGGCCCAGTTTAGTACCTCACTACACTACAGTGTGACTGTACAGGCCCAGTTTAGTACCTCACTTCACTACAGTGTGACTGTACAGGCCCAGTTTAGAACCTCACCTCACTACTTTGTGACTGTACAGGCCTAGTCTAGTACCTCACTTCACTACAGTGTACAGGCCCAGTTTAGTACCTCACTTCACTACAGTGTGACTGTACAGGCCCAGTTTAGTACCTCACTACAGTGTGACTGTACAGGCCCAGTTTAGAACCTCACTACACTACAGTGTGACTGTACAGGCCCAGTTTAGAACCTCACCTCACTACAGTGTGACTGTACAGGCCCAGTTTAGTACCTCACTTCACTACAGTGTGACTGTACAGGCCCAGTTTAGAACCTCACCTCACTACAGTGTGACTGTACAGGCCCAGTTTAGTACCTCACTACACTACAGTGTGACTGTACAGGCCCAGTTTAGTACCTCACTACACTACAGTGTGACTGTACAGGCCCAGTTTAGAACCTCACCTCACTACTTTGTGACTGTACAGGCCCAGTTTAGTACCTCACCTCACTACAGTGTGACTGTACAGGCCCAGTTTAGTACCTCACTACACTACAGTGTGACTGTACAGGCCCAGTTTAGTACCTCACTACAGTGTGACTGTACAGGCCCAGTTTAGTACCTCACTACAGTGTGACTGTACTGGCCCAGTTTAGTACCTCACTACAGTGTGACTGTACAGGCCCAGTTTAGTACCTCACTACACTACAGTGTGACTGTACAGGCCCAGTTTAGTACCTCACTTCACTACAGTGTGACTGTACAGGCCCAGTTTAGTACCTCACTACAGTGTGACTGTACTGGCCCAGTTTAGTACCTCACTACACTACAGTGTGACTGTACAGGCCCAGTTTAGAACCTCACCTCACTACTTTGTGACTGTACAGGCCCAGTTTAGTACCTCACTACACTTTGTGACTGTACAGGCCCAGTTTAGTACCTCACTACTTTGTGACTGTACAGGCCCAGTCTAGTACCTCACTACTTTGTGACTGTACAGGCCCAGTCTAGTACCTCACTACTTTGTGACTGTACTGGCCCAGTTTAGTACCTCACTACACTACAGTGTGACTGTACAGGCCCAGTTTAGAACCTCACCTCACTACTTTGTGACTGTACAGGCCCAGTCTAGTACCTCACTACTTTGTGACTGTACAGGCCCAGTTTAGTACCTCACTACACTACAGTGTGACTGTACAGGCCCCGTCTAGTACCTCACTACAGTGTGACTGTGTGTCCCTGCTGGCCATAAGCAGAGGCTGCAACGGTAAATGACGCCACAGCTAGGACTGGTCTCGGATCTGGACAAATGTAACTAGACTGGTCTCGGATGTGGACAAATGTAACTAGACTGGTCTCGGATCTGGACAAATGTAACTAGACTGGTCTCGGATCTGGACAAATGTAACTAGACTGGTCTCGGATCTGGACAAATGTAACTAGACTGGTCTCGGATCTGGACAAATGTAACTAGACTGGTCTCAGATCTGGACAAATGTAACTAGACTGGTCTCAGGTCTGGACAATTGTAACTAGACTGGTCTCAGGTCTGGACAAATGTAACTAGACTGGTCTCAGGTCTGGACAAATGTAACTAGACTGGTCTCAGATCTGGACAAATGTAACTAGACTGGTCTCAGGTCTGGACAAATGTAACTAGACTGGTCTCAGATCTGGACAATTGTAACTAGACTGGTCTCAGGTCTGGACAATTGTAACTAGACTGGTCTCAGGTCTGGACAATTGTAACTAGACTGGTCTCAGGTCTGTCTGTGCCGTCTTGCCAAACACGCATCAATGATATAGAAGTTGGCAAGACAAAACAAACAGATCTGGAACCAGGCTAAAATGCAAATTCATCTGACATAAAATGACCATGTCAGTATGAAGGCTGGTGATTGGTTGACTGGCAGTATGCAGGCTGGTGATTGGCTGTACCTTGATGTCCCTGATGAGTTGCTGTGTGGGTGTCTCTATGGGAACCTTGCTGTCGACAGCCCCCTGTATGGCCGACGCCCAGCGCATAGCCTCGTTCAGTAGTTTGGTGTAGAGGTGGTACGAGTGTTTACGTCCGTGGACGATGATGTTCCAGTAACCTGGGGGTATAGAATAGTCAGAGTGATTCAAGGAGCATTGACATCGTGCGATAGCACATCAATCTCAGGTGGGATTACAGACAGAGTATTGTATGGTCGACAGACACACATTAATCTTTACCATGACTGACTGAAATGCATTAGCCTGGTCCCAGATGTATTTTCTGCTGTCTTGCCAACTTTCATGGTCTTTGTCACTAATAGGAACTGTCAAGATGGCACAAACAGACCTGGGACCAGGCTAGAAATGCAACGCGCAGCACAGGCCACTACTCTCCCAGTCTGCATCCCAAAATGGCACCCTATTCTCTAAATAGGACACTTCTTTTGAGCAGAGCCCTATGGCACTATGAAAGGGAAAAGGGTGCCACATTCTCAGTCTCTACCTACCGGTGTCCTTGAAGACCTTCTCGTCGGGCTGGACCACAGAGCAGAGACTGTTGAGGACCAGGGTCCCCAGCTTGGACACACTGCGCTCTGAAGACTTGTAGTAGTCCAGAGAGTTAGAGGTCAATACAAACCATCTCTTCTTCAGCTTCAGACTAGTGCTCTTAGCCCTTATCTCCTTGTGAAGCCAACCTGGGAAGAGAGACAGAAGGACACTAAGGAATTGTCCAGTACTGAGAACAGACAAAATATTAAAAAATATTAAATATATATCAAAATGTAAAAAAATATTAGTTGTTAAATGTTCATGATGGAAAATATGTCCAAAGTTTGTTTTGACTGTTTTCTACATTGTAGAATAAAAGTGAAGACATGAAAACTATGAAATAACACATATGGAATCATGTAGTAACCAAAAAAGTGTTAAACAAATCAACATGTATTTTAGATTTGAGATTCTTCAAAGTAGACGCCCTTTGCCTTGACAGCTTTGCACACTCTTGGCATTCTCTCAACCAGCTTCATGACCTGGAATGCTGTTCCAACAGTCTTGAAGGAGTTCCCACATGTGCTGCGCCCTTCGTCTGCGGTCAAACTCATCCCAAACGGGTTGAGGTCGGGTGATTGTTGAGGTCAGGTCATCTGACACAGCACTCCATCACTCTCCTTCTTGGTCAAATAGCCCTTACACAGACTCTAGGTCTGTTTTGGGTCATTGTCCTGTTGAAAAACAAATTAGTCCCACGAAGCACAAACCAGATGGAATGGTGTATCACTGCAGAATGCTGGTTAAGTGTGCCTTGAATTCTAAATAAATCACAGACATTGTCACCAGCAAAGCACCCCCACACCTCTTCCTCCATGCTTCACTGTGGGAACCACACTTACGGTGATCATCCGTTCACCGACTCTGTTTCTTACAAAGACACTCGTCAGACCAAAGGACAGATTGCCACCGGTCTAATGTCCATTGCTCGTGTTTCTTGGCCCAAGCAAGTCTGTTCTTCTTATTGGTGTCCTTTAGTAGTGGTTTCTTTGCAGCAATTTGACCATGAAGGTCTGATTCACAGTCTCCTCAGCTGTTACTTGAACTCTGAAGCATTTATTTGGGCTGCAATCCGAGGTAAAGTTAATTGCTGATTTCTGAGGCTGGTAACTAATGAACTTATCCTCTGCAGCAGAGGTAACCCTGGGTCTTAATTTCCTGTGGCGGTCCTCATGAGAGAAAGTTTCATCGTAGCGCTTGATGGTTTTTGCACTTCAAAAACGTTCAAAGTTCTTGTATATCACCCTACCTTGACACAACACAACTGATTGGCTCAAACGCATAAAAAAATATAAAAATTCCACAAATGAACTGTGACGTACAGGTACTGTACATCACTAACCTCTGACGAAGAACTCCTGCCCGTCTATCCTGGCGTCTCCTTTAGGTTTCTGCAGCAGGCCGATCCAGTGGTGCATCTCTTCAGGCATCTCAGTGTTGCAGTGGATCACACGGTTAGCAGTGATGATGACAAACGAGTTGGGTCTGTCAGGATTGTCTGACGCGCACACAGAGTCGATCAGTCCAACATCCACAGTTCCCTGTGGTGAAATTTACAGTTCAGAACATTGTCATGTAGTCAGTCAACGTGAACACTGCTGTAACTCGTAGAGATCGATAGATGTGATGGAGGAGGTTAGTACTGACCACAGCGTTCTTGGGGTCGGCCTGCTCATGGTTCATCTCCATCAGCTGGTCTGGACTGGCACTGTGGACACGACTCAGCACGTTGAACCAGCCACTGGAGGGAGAGAGGTAAGGATTCCACAGAGCAATACACTGGTGGACCACTAGGGGTAATATAACACTGGTGGACCACTAGGGGTAATATAACACTGGTGGACCACTAGGGGTAATATAACACTGGTGGACCACTAGGGGTAATATAACACTGGTGGACCACTAGGGGTAATATAACACTGGTGGACCACTAGGGGTAATATAACACTGGTGGACCACTAGGGGTAATATAACACTGGTGGACCACTAGGGGTAATACAACACTGGTGGACCACTAGGGGTAATATAACACTGGTGGACCACTAGGGGTAATATAACACTGGGGGACCACTAGGGGTAATATAACATCTATACAACACTGGTGGACCACTAGGGGTAATATAACACTGGTGGACCACTAGGGGTAATACAACACTGGTGGACCACTAGGGGTAATATAACACTGGGGGACCACTAGGGGTAATACAACACTGGTGGACCACTAGGGGTAATACAACACTGGGGGACCACTAGGGGTAATATAACACTGGTGGACCACTAGGGGTAATATAACACTGGGGGACCACTAGGGGTAATATAACACTGGGGGACCACTAGGGGTAATATAACACTGGTGGACCACTAGGGGTAATATAACACTGGTGGACCACTAGGGGTAATATAACACTGGTGGACCACTAGGGGTAATATAACACTGGTGGACCACTAGAGGTAATATAACACTGGTGGACCACTAGGGGTAATATAACACTGGGGGACCACTAGGGGTAATATAACACTGGTGGACCACTAGGGGTAATATAACACTGGTGGACCACTAGGGGTAATATAACACTGGGGGACCACTAGGGGTAATATAACACTGGTGGACCACTAGGGGTAATACAACACTGGTGGACCACTAGGGGTAATATAACACTGGTGGACCACTAGGGGTAATACAACATCTATACAACACTGGTGGACCACTAGGGGTAATACAACACTGGGGGACCACTAGGGGTAATATAACACTGGGGGACCACTAGGGGTAATATAACACTGGTGGACCACTAGGGGTAATATAACACTGGGGGACCACTAGGGGTAATATAACACTGGTGGACCACTAGGGGTAATATAACACTGGTGGACCACTAGGGGTAATATAACACTGGTGGACCACTAGGGGTAATATAACACTGGTGGACCACTAGGGGTAATATAACACTGGTGGACCACTAGAGGTAATATAACACTGGTGGACCACTAGGGGTAATATAACACTGGGGGACCACTAGGGGTAATATAACACTGGTGGACCACTAGGGGTAATATAACACTGGTGGACCACTAGGGGTAATATAACACTGGGGGACCACTAGGGGTAATATAACACTGGTGGACCACTAGGGGTAATACAACACTGGTGGACCACTAGGGGTAATATAACACTGGTGGACCACTAGGGGTAATACAACATCTATACAACACTGGTGGACCACTAGGGGTAATACAACACTGGTGGACCACTAGGGGTAATACAACACTGGTGAACCACTAGGGGTAATATAACACTGGTGAACCACTAGGGGTAATACAACACTGGTGGACCACTAGGGGTAATATAACACTGGTGAACCACTAGGGGTAATACAACACTGGTGGACCACTAGGGGTAATACAACACTGGTGGACCACTAGGGGTAATATAACACTGGGGGACCACTAGGGGTAATACAACACTGGTGGACCACTAGGGGTAATATAACACTGGTGGACCACTAGGGGTAATATAACACTGGTGGACCACTAGAGGTAATATAACACTGGTGGACCACTAGGGGTAATATAACACTGGGGGACCACTAGGGGTAATATAACACTGGTGGACCACTAGGGGTAATATAACACTGGTGGACCACTAGGGGTAATATAACACTGGGGGACCACTAGGGGTAATATAACACTGGTGGACCACTAGGGGTAATACAACACTGGTGGACCACTAGGGGTAATATAACACTGGTGGACCACTAGGGGTAATACAACATCTATACAACACTGGTGGACCACTAGGGGTAATACAACACTGGGGGACCACTAGGGGTAATATAACACTGGTGGACCACTAGGGGTAATATAACACTGGTGGACCACTAGGGGTAATACAACACTGGTGGACCACTAGGGGTAATACAACACTGGTGGACCACTAGGGGTAATACAACACTGGTGGACCACTAGGGGTAATACAACACTGGTGGACCACTAGGGTTAATACAACACTGGTGGACCACTAGGGTTAATACAACACTGGTGGACCACTAGGGTAATACAACACTGGTGGACCACTAGGGGTAATACAACACTGGTGGACCACTAGGGGTAATACAACACTGGTGGACCACTAGGGGTAATACAACACTGGTGGACCACTAGGGGTAATATAACACTGGTGGACCACTAGGGGTAATATAACACTGGTGGACCACTAGGGGTAATATAACACTGGTGGACCACTAGGGGTAATACAACACTGGTGGACCACTAGGGGTAATATAACACTGGTGGACCACTAGGGGTAATACAACACTGGTGGACCACTAGGGGTAATACAACACTGGTGGACCACTAGGGTAATACAACACTGGTGGACCACTAGGGGTAATATAACACTGGTGGACCACTAGGGGTAATACAACACTGGTGGACCACTAGGGGTAATACAACACTGGTGGACCACTAGGGGTAATACAACACTGGTGGACCACTAGGGGTAATACAACACTGGTGGACCACTAGGGGTAATATAACACTGGTGGACCACTAGGGGTAATATAACACTGGTGGACCACTAGGGGTAATACAACACTGGTGGACCACTAGGGGTAATACAACACTGGTGGACCACTAGGGGTAATACAACACTGGTGGACCACTAGGGGACAGAAGAGGGCTAGACTCTGGACAGAAGAGGGCTAGACTCTGGACAGAAGAGGGCTAGACTCTGGACAGAAGAGGGCTAGACTCTGGACAGAAGAGGGCTAGACTCTGGACAGAAGAGGGCTAGACTCTGGACAGAAGAGGGCTAGACTCTGGACAGAAGAGGGCTAGACTCTGGACAGAAGAGGGCTAGACTCTGGACAGAAGAGGGCTAGACTCTGGACAGAAGAGGGCTAGACTCTGGACAGAAGAGGGCTAGACTCTGGACAGAAGACTCTGGACAGGCTAGACTCTGGACAGAAGAGGGCTAGACTCTGGACAGAAGAGGGCTAGACTCTGGACAGAAGAGGGCTAGACTCTGGACAGAAGAGGGCTAGACTCTGGACAGAGGAGGGCTAGACTCTGGACAGAGGAGGGCTAGACTCTGGACAGAGGAGGAAGACTCTGGAGGGCTAGACTCTGGACAGAGGGAGGGCTAGACTCTGGACAGAAGAGGGCTAGACTCTGGACAGAAGAGGGCTAGACTCTGGACAGAAGAGGGCTAGACTCTGGACAGAAGAGGGCTAGACTCTGGACAGAAGAGGGCTAGACTCTGGACAGAAGAGGGCTAGACTCTGGACAGAAGAGGGCTAGACTCTGGACAGAAGAGGGCTAGACTCTGGACAGAAGAGGGCTAGACTCTGGACAGAAGAGGGCTAGACTCTGGACAGAAGAGGGCTAGACTCTGGACAGAAGAGGGCTAGACTCTGGACAGAAGAGGGCTAGACTCTGGACAGAAGAGGGCTAGACTCTAGACTCTGGACAGAAGAGGGCTAGACTCTGGACAGAAGAGGGCTAGACTCTGGACAGAAGAGGGCTAGACTCTGGACAGAAGAGGGCTAGACTCTGGACAGAAGAGGGCTAGACTCTGGACAGAAGAGGGCTAGACTCTGGACAGAAGAGGGCTAGACTCTGGACAGAAGAGGGCTAGACTCTGGACAGAAGAGGGCTAGACTCTGGACAGAGGAAGACTCTGGACAGAGGGGCTAGACTCTGGACAGAAGAGGGCTAGACTCTGGACAGAAGAGGGCTAGACTCTGGACAGAAGAGGGCTAGACTCTGGACAGAAGAGGGCTAGACTCTGGACAGAAGAGGGCTAGACTCTGGACAGAAGAGGGCTAGACTCTGGACAGAAGAGGGCTAGACTCTGGACAGAAGAGGGCTAGACTCTGGACAGAAGAGGGCTAGACTCTGGACAGAAGAGGGCTAGAGTCTGAACATACCTGGCATCTTCAGGAGTCTCTGCATAAATGTGGTAGGTTCTCTCTTCAGTCACGATGTTCAAAGCATTCTCTTTGGCATGGTTATCCACTATGTCCCTGTAGACAGCAGGATAGGACACCACTGTGATTATTATTATTTGACCCTGCTGGTCATTTAGGACAGCCAGAAGAGGACTGGCTACCCCTCAGAGCCTGGTTCCTCTCTAGGTTTCTTCCTAGGTTTTGGCCTTTCTAGGGAGTTTTTCCTAGCCACCGTGCTTCTACACCTGCATTGCTTGCTGTTTGGGGTTTTAGGCTGGGTTTCTGTACAGCACTTTGAGATATCAGCTGATGTACGAAGGGCTATATAAATACTTTTGATTAGTAATGTATTAATCTAGTAATGTATTAATCTAGTAATGTATTAATCTAGTAATGTACCAGTCTAGTAATGTATTAATCTCGTAATGTATTAATCTAGTAATGTATTAATCTAGTAATGTATTAATCTAGTAATGTACTAATCTAGTAATGTACTAATCTCGCAATGTATTAATCTCGTAATGTATTAATCTAGTAATGTATTAATCTCGTAATGTATTAATCTCGTAATGTATTAATCTAGTAATGTATTAATCTAGTAATGTATTAATCTAGTAATGTACTAATCTAGTAATGTACTCATCTAGTAATGTATTCATCTAGTAATGTATTCATCTAATAATGTATTCATCTAATAATGTATTCATCTAGTAATGTATTCATCTAATAATGTATTCATCTAATAATGTATTCATCTAATAATGTATTCATCTAGTAATGTATTCATCTAGTAATGTATTCATCTAATAATGTATTCATCTAGTAATGTATTCATCTAGTAATGTATTCATCCAGTAATGTATTCATCTAATAATGTATTCATCTAGTAATGTATTCATCTAGTAATGTATTCATCCAGTAATGTATTCATCTAATAATGTATTCATCTAATAATGTATTCATCTAGTAATGTATTCATCTAGTAATGTATTCATCTAGTAATGTATTCATCTAATAATGTATTCATCTAGTAATGTATTCATCTAGTAATGTATTCATCTAGTAATGTATTCATCTAGTAATGTATTCATCTAATAATGTATTCATCTAGTAATGTATTCATCCAGTAATGTATTCATCTAGTAATGTATTCATCTAATAATGTATTCATCTAGTAATGTATTCATCTAGTAATGTATTCATCTAGTAATGTATTCATCTAGTAATGTATTCATCTAGTAATGTATTCATCCAATAATGTATTAATCTAGTAATGTATTAATCTAGTAATGTACTAATCTAGTAATGTATTAATCTAATAATGTATTAATCTAGTAATGTATTAATCTAGTAATGTATTAATCTAGTAATGTATTCATCTAATAATGTATTCATCTAGTAATGTATTCATCTAGTAATGTATTAATCTAGTAATGTATTCATCTAATAATGTATTCATCTAGTAATGTATTAATCTAGTAATGTATTAATCTAGTAATGTACTAATCTAATAATGTATTAATCTAGTAATGTATTCATGTAATAATGTATTAATCTAGTAATGTATTAATCTAGTAATGTATTAATCTATTAATGTATTAATCTAGTAATGTATTCATCTAATAATGTATTAATCTATTAATGTATTAATCTAGTAATGTATTAATCTATTAATGTATTAATCTAGTAATGTATTCATCTAATAATGTATTAATCTAGTAATGTATTCATCTAGTAATGTATTCATCTATTAATGTATTAATCTAGTAATGTATTCATCTAATAATGTATTAATCTAGTAATGTATTCATCTAATAATGTATTAATCTAGTAATGTATTCATCTAATAATGTATTAATCTAGTAATGTATTCATCCAGTAATGTATTCATCCAATAATGTATTCATCTAGTAATGTACTAATCTAGTAATGTATTAATCTAGTAATGTATTCATCTAATAATGTATTAATCTAGTAATGTATTAATCTAGTAATGTATTAATCTAGTAATGTATTAATCTAGTAAAGTACCAGTCTAGTAATGAATTAATCTAGTATTGTATTAATCTAGTAATGTATTAATCTAGTAATGTACCAGTCTAGTATTGTATTAATCTAGTAATGTATTAATCTAGTAATGTATTCATCCAGTAATGTATTCATCCAGTAATGTATTCATCTAGTAATGTATTCATCTAGTAATGTACTAATCTAGTAATGTATTCATCTAGTAATGTATTCATCTAGTAATGTACTAATCTAGAAACGTACTAATCTAGAAACGTACTAATCTAGAAACGTACTAATCTAGAAACGTACTAATCTAGTAATGTACTAATCTAGTAATGTATTCATCCAGTAATGTATTCAGCTAATAACGTATTCAGCTAATAATGTATTAATCTAGTAATGTATTAATCTAGTAATGTATTAATCTAGTAATGTATTAATCTAATAATGTATTAATCTAGTAATGTATTCAGCTAATAATGTATTCAGCTAATAATGTATTAATCTACTAATGTATTAATCTAGTAATGTATTAATCTAGTAATGTATTAATCTAGTAATGTATTCATCTAGTAATGTATTAATCTAGTAATGTATTCAGCTAATAATGTATTCAGCTAATAATGTATTAATCTACTAATGTATTAATCTAGTAATGTATTAATCTAGTAATGTATTCAGCTAGTAATGTATAAGATGAATTTTTGCCAGAGTTCTAAAAAGTAAAATCAGGAGAAGAGAAACTATAACTGGAAAGAACATGGCTGTGTTTACACAGGCAGCCCAATTCTGATCTTTTCACTAATTGTTCTTTAGACCAGTTGAAGCAGATCTGATGTGATCAGAATCTGTCTGCCTGTGTGAATGGAGCCTTGGAGGTGAACGTTAGCCTGTTTCATCAGATGTGGGAGTAGATTCTTACCTGGCGGAGCGGATGTCCACGGTCCCCTTCAGTTTCTCCTCGCTGTCGCTCTCAAAGTACATGAGTTTATCGTCTCTCAGTACGAACCAGCGCAGCTTCCAGTTCCGTCTGGACAGAGTAGACATGCCACCTCCCTTCTTATACAGCCAGCCACTCTTCAGACTGTCCTGCTTAGCCCTGAACCACATGAAGGTTTCGTCCTTCAACACACACCACCTCCGTCGCCACGGGATCATCAGTCCACCTGGAGAACGGGGGGGTTATCTACCAACTAATATACACTGCTCAAAAAAAATAAAGGGAGCACTTAAACAACACAATGTAACTCCAAGTCAATCACACTTCTGTGAAATCAAACTGTCCCCTTAGGAAGCAACACTGATTGACAATAAATGTCACATGCTGTTGTGCAAATGGAATAGACAACAGGTAGAAAGTATAGGCAATTAGCAAGACACCCCCAATAAAGGAGTGGTTCTGCAGGTGGTGACCACAGACCACTTCTCAGTTCCTATGCTTCCTGGCTGATGTTTTGGTCACTTTTGAATGCTGGCGGTGCTTTCACTCTAGTGGTAGCATGAGACGGAGTCTACAACCCACACAAGTGGCTCAGGTAGTGCAGCTCATCCAGGATGGAGCATCAATGCGAGCTGTGGCAAGAAGTTTTGCTGTGTCTGTCAGCGTAGTGTCCAGAGCATGGAGGCGCTACCAGGAGACAGGCCAGTACATCAGGAGACGTGAAGGAGGCCGTAGGAGGGCAACAACCCAGCAGCAGGACCGCTACCTCCGCCTTTGTGCAAGGAAGAGCAGGAGGAGCACTGCCCTGTAAAATGACCTCCAGCAGGCCACAAATGTGCATGTGTCTGCTCAAATGGTCAGAAACAGACTCCATGAGGGTGGTATGAGGACCCGACGTTCACAGGTGGGGGTTGTGCTTACAGCCCAACACTGTGCAGGACGTTTGGCATTTTCCAGAGAACACCAAGATTGGCAAATTCGCCACTGGCGCCCTGTGCTCTTCACGGATGAAAGCAGGTTCACACTGAGCACATGTGACAGACGTGACAGAGTCTGGAGACGCCGTGGAGAACGTTCTGCTGCCTGCAACATCCTCCAGCATAACCGGTTTGGCGGTGGGTCAGTCATGGTGTGGGATGGCATTTCTTTGGGGGGCCGCACAGCCCTCCATGTGCTCGCCAAAGGTAGCCTTACTGCCATTAGGTACCGAGATGAGATCCTCAGACCCCTTGTGAGACCATATGCTGGTGCGGTTGGCCCTGGGTTCCTCCTAATGCAAGACAATGCTAGACTTCATGTGGCTGGAGTGTGTCAGCAGTTCCTGCAAGAGGAAGGCATTGATGCTATGGACTGGCCCGCCCGTTCCCCAGACCTGAATCCAATTGAGCACATCTGGGACATCATGTCTCGCTCCATCCACCAACGCCACGTTGCACCACAGACTGTCCAGGAGTTGGCAGATGCTTTAGTCCAGGTCTGGGAGGAGATCCCTCAGGAGACCATCCGCCACCTCATCAGGAGCATGCCCAGGCGTTGTAGGGAGGTC
This sequence comes from Oncorhynchus keta, assembly GCF_023373465.1. Taxonomy (NCBI): domain Eukaryota; kingdom Metazoa; phylum Chordata; class Actinopteri; order Salmoniformes; family Salmonidae; genus Oncorhynchus; species Oncorhynchus keta. The sequence goes on from NC_068427.1 coordinate 55,142,995, forward strand.
ATACAGGCACGTGGAGGCCACACACACTACTGAGCCTCATTTTGACTTGTTTTAAGGACATAACATCAAAGTTGGATCAGCCTGTAGTGTGGTTTTCCACTTTAATTTTGAGTGTGACTCCAAATCCAAGCCTCCATGGGTTGATACATTTGATTCCCATTGATAGTTTTTGTGTGATTTTGTTGTCAGCACATTCAACTATGTAAAGAAAAAAGTATTTCATAAGAATATTTCATTCATTCAGATCTAGGATGTGTTATTTTAGTGTTCCCTTTATTTTTTTGAGCAGTGTATATACAATATGTATAATAATAATATATAATATAATAATGTATTTAGAAAGCCCTTTTTGACATCAGCAGTGTTTTACACTGGTTTATACAGAGAGATGTGGAGAGAAAGACAGACAATGATGATTAATGACAATAAATGTTGCAGTCTTTGCAGAATGTAGACTGTTAAAGGAAGAGATTCATAGGCGATAACACAAGATACCACTCTCTGGTGGTATACCAGCCAGCCAGAGGACTTACTGGTCTGCTAACGTGCTAACCCTACAAGCCCACCAGAGGAGTTACTGGTCTGCTAACGTGCTAACCCTACCAGCCCGCCAGAGGAGTTACTGGTATGCTAACCTGCTAACCCTACCAGCCAGCCAGAGGAGTTACTGGTATGCTAACGTGCTAACCCTACCAGCCAGCCAGAGGAGTTACTGGTCTGCTAATGTGCTAACCCTACCAGCCAGCCAGAGGACTTACTGGTATGCTAACGTGCTAACCCTACCAGCCAGCCAGAGGACTTACTGGTATGCTAACGTGCTAACCCTACAAGCCCACCAGAGGAGTTACTGGTCTGCTAACGTGCTAACCCTACCAGCCCGCCAGAGGAGTTACTGGTCTGCTAACGTGCTAACCCTACCAGCCAGCCAGAGGACTTACTGGTATGCTAACGTGCTAACCCTACAAGCCCACCAGAGGAGTTACTGGTATGCTAACTTGCTAACCCTACCAGCCCGCCAGAGGAGTTACTGGTCTGCTAACGTGCTAACACTACCAGCCAGCCAGAGGAGTTACTGGTCTGCTAACGTGCTAACCCTACCAGCCCGCCGGAGGAGTTACTGGTCTGCTAACGTGCTAACCCTACCAGCCAGCCAGAGGACTTACTGGTATGCTAACGTGCTAACCCTACAAGCCCACCAGAGGAGTTACTGGTCTGCTAACGTGCTAACCCTACCAGCCCGCCAGAGGACTTACTGGTATGCTAACGTGCTAACCCTACCAGCCCGCCAGAGGAGTTACTGGTCTGCTAACGTGCTAACCCTACCAGCCAGCCAGAGGACTTACTGGTATGCTAACGTGCTAACCCTACAAGCCCACCAGAGGAGTTACTGGTATGCTAACTTGCTAACCCTACCAGCCCGCCAGAGGAGTTACTGGTCTGCTAACGTGCTAACACTACCAGCCAGCCAGAGGAGTTACTGGTCTGCTAACGTGCTAACCCTACCAGCCCGCCGGAGGAGTTACTGGTCTGCTAACGTGCTAACCCTACCAGCCAGCCAGAGGACTTACTGGTATGCTAACGTGCTAACCCTACAAGCCCACCAGAGGAGTTACTGGTCTGCTAACGTGCTAACCCTACCAGCCCGCCAGAGGAGTTACTGGTCTGCTAACGTGCTAACCCTACCAGCCAGCCAGAGGACTTACTGGTATGCTAACGTGCTAACCCTACAAGCCCACCAGAGGAGTTACTGGAATGCTAACGTGCTAACCCTACCAGCCCGCCAGAGGAGTTACTGGTCTGCTAACGTGCTAACCCTACAAGCCCACCAGAGGAGTTACTGGTATGCTAACGTGCTAACCCTACAAGCCCACCAGAGGAGTTACTGGTATGCTAACTTGCTAACCCTACCAGCCCGCCAGAGGAGTTACTGGTCTGCTAACGTGCTAACCCTACCAGCCAGCCAGAGGAGTTACTGGAATGCTAACGTGCTAACCCTACCAGCCCGCCAGAGGAGTTACTGGTCTGCTAACGTGCTAACCCTACAAGCCCACCAGAGGAGTTACTGGTATGCTAACTTGCTAACCCTACCAGCCCGCCAGAGGAGTTACTGGTCTGCTAACGTGCTAACCCTACCAGCCAGCCAGAGGAGTTACTGGTATGCTAACGTGCTAACCCTAACCAGCCCGCCAGAGGAGTTACTGGTCTGCTAACGTGCTAACCCTACCAGCCAGCCAGAGGACTTACTGGTATGCTAACGTGCTAACCCTACAAGCCAGCCAGAGGACTTACTGGTATGCTAACGTGCTAACCCTACAAGCCCACCAGAGGAGTTACTGGTCTGCTAACGTGCTAACCCTACCAGCCCGCCAGAGGAGTTACTGGTCTGCTAACGTGCTAACCCTACCAGCCCGCCAGAGGAGTTACTGGTCTGCTAACGTGCTAACCCTACCAGCCAGCCAGAGGACTTACTGGTATGCTAACGTGCTAACCCTACAAGCCCACCAGAGGAGTTACTGGAATGCTAACGTGCTAACCCTACCAGCCCGCCAGAGGAGTTACTGGTCTGCTAACGTGCTAACCCTACAAGCCCACCAGAGGAGTTACTGGTATGCTAACTTGCTAACCCTACCAGCCCGCCAGAGGAGTTACTGGTCTGCTAACGTGCTAACCCTACCAGCCAGCCAGAAGAGTTACTGGTATGCTAACGTGCTAACCCTACCAGCCAGCCAGAGGAGTTACTGGTATGCTAACGTGCTAACCCTACCAGCCAGCCAGAGGAGTTACTGGTATGCTAACGTGCTAACCCTACCAGCCAGCCAGAGGAGTTACTGGTATGCTACCGTGCTAACCCTACCAGCCCGCCAGAGGAGTTACTGGTCTGCTAACGTGCTAACCCTACCAGCCAGCGGACTTACTGGTATGCTAACGTGCTAACCCTACCAGCCAGCCAGAGGAGTTACTGGTATGCTAACGTCCTAACCCTACCAGCCAGCCAGAGGAGTTACTGGTATGCTAACGTTCTAACCCTACCAGCCAGCCAGAGGAGTTACTGGTATGCTAACGTGCTAACCCTACCAGCCCGCCAGAGGAGTTACTGGTCTGCTAACGTGCTAACCCTACCAGCCAGCCAGAGGACTTACTGGTATGCTAACGTGCTAACCCTACCAGCCAGCCAGAGGAGTTACTTGTATGCTAACGTGCTAACTCTACCAGCCAGCCAGAGGAGTTACTGGTATGCTAACGTTCTAACCCTACCAGCCAGCCAGAGGAGTTACTGGTATGCTAACATGCTAACCCTACCAGCCCGCCAGAGGAGTTACTGGTCTGCTAACGTGCTAACCCTACCAGCCAGCCAGAGGACTTACTGGTATGCTAACGTGCTAACCCTACCAGCCAGCCAGAGGAGTTACTGGTCTGCTAACGTGCTACCCCTACAAGCCCACCAGAGGACTTACTGGTCTGCTAACGTGCTAACCCTACCAGCCAGCCAGAGGACTTACTGGTATGCTAACGTGCTAACCCTACCAGCCAGCCAGAGGAGTTACTGGTATGCTAACGTGCTACCCCTACAAGCCCACCAGAGGACTTACTGGTATGCTAACGTGCTAACCCTACCAGCCAGCCAGAGGACTTACTGGTATGCTAACGTGCTAACCCTACCAGCCAGCCAGAGGAGTTACTGGTATGCTAACGTGCTAACCCTACCAGCCAGCCAGAGGAGTTACTGGTATGCTAACGTGCTAACCCTACCAGCCAGCCAGAGGAGTTACTGGTCTGCTAACGTGCTAACCCTACCAGCCAGCCAGAGGACTTACTGGTATGCTAACGTGCTAACCCTACCAGCCAGCCAGAGGAGTTACTGGTCTGCTAACGTGCTAACCCTACCAGCCAGCCAGAGGAGTTACTGGTATGCTAACGTGCTAACCCTACCAGCCCGCCAGAGGAGTTACTGGTCTGCTAACGTGCTACCCCTACAAGCCCACCAGAGGACTTACTGGTCTGCTAACGTGCTAACCTTACCAGCCCGCCAGAGGAGTTACTGGTATGTTAACGTGCTAACCCTACCAGCCAGCCAGAGGAGTTACTGGTCTGCTAACGTGCTAACCCTACCAGCCAGCCAGAGGACTTACTGGTATGCTAACGTGCTAACCCTACCAGCCAGCCAGAGGACTTACTGGTATGCTAACGTGCTAACCCTACCAGCCAGCCAGAGGACTTACTGGTATGCTAACGTGCTAACCCTACCAGCCAGCCAGAGGAGTTACTGGTATGCTAACGTGCTAACCCTACCAGCCAGCCAGAGGAGTTACTGGAATGCTAACGTGCTAACCCTACCAGCCCACCAGAGGAGTTACTGGAATGCTAACGTGCTAACCCTACCAGCCCGCCAGAGGAGTTACTGGTCTGCTAACATGCTAACCCTACAAGCCCACCAGAGGAGTTACTGGTATGCTAACGTGCTAACCCTACCAGCCAGCCAGAGGAGTTACTGGAATGCTAACGTGCTAACCCTACCAGCCCGCCAGAGGAGTTACTGGTCTGCTAACGTGCTAACCCTACAAGCCCACCAGAGGAGTTACTGGTATGCTAACGTGCTAACCCTACAAGCCCACCAGAGGACTTACTGGTATGCTAACGTGCTAACCCTACCAGCCAGCCAGAGGACTTACTGGTATGCTAACGTGCTAACCCTACCAGCCAGCCAGAGGAGTTACTGGTCTGCTAACGTGCTAACCCTACCAGCCAGCCAGAGGACTTACTGGTATGCTAACGTGCTAACCCTACCAGCCAGCCAGAGGAGTTACTGGAATGCTAACATGCTAACCCTACCAGCCCACCAGAGGTGTTACTGGAATGCTAACGTGCTAACCCTACCAGCCCGCCAGAGGAGTTACTGGTCTGCTAACGTGCTAACCCTACCAGCCAGCCAGAGGACTTACTGGTATGCTAACGTGCTAACCCTACCAGCCAGCCAGAGGACTTACTGGTATGCTAACGTGCTAACCCTACAAGCCAGCCAGAGGACTTACTGGTATGCTAACGTGCTAACCCTACAAGCCCACCAGAGGAGTTACTGGTCTGCTAACGTGCTAACCCTACCAGCCCGCCAGAGGAGTTACTGGTCTGCTAACGTGCTAACCCTACCAGCCAGCCAGAGGACTTACTGGTATGCTAACGTGCTAACCCTACAAGCCCACCAGAGGAGTTACTGGAATGCTAACGTGCTAACCCTACCAGCCAGCCAGAAGAGTTACTGGTATGCTAACGTGCTAACCCTACCAGCCAGCAGAGGAGTTACTGGTCTGCTAACGTGCTAACCCTACAAGCCCACCAGAGGAGTTACTGGTATGCTAACGTGCTAACCCTACAAGCCCACCAGAGGAGTTACTGGTATGCTAACGTGCTAACCCTACCAGCCAGCCAGAGGAGTTACTGGTATGCTACCGTGCTAACCCTACCAGCCCGCCAGAGGAGTTACTGGTCTGCTAACGTGCTAACCCTACCAGCCAGCGGACTTACTGGTATGCTAACGTGCTAACCCTACCAGCCAGCCAGAGGAGTTACTGGTATGCTAACGTCCTAACCCTACCAGCCAGCCAGAGGAGTTACTGGTATGCTAACGTTCTAACCCTACCAGCCAGCCAGAGGAGTTACTGGTATGCTAACGTGCTAACCCTACCAGCCCGCCAGAGGAGTTACTGGTCTGCTAACGTGCTAACCCTACCAGCCAGCCAGAGGACTTACTGGTATGCTAACGTGCTAACCCTACCAGCCAGCCAGAGGAGTTACTTGTATGCTAACGTGCTAACCCTACCAGCCAGCCAGAGGAGTTACTGGTCTGCTAACGTGCTAACCCTACCAGCCAGCCAGAGGACTTACTGGTATGCTAACGTGCTAACCCTACCAGCCAGCCAGAGGACTTACTGGTATGCTAACGTGCTAACCCTACCAGCCAGCCAGAGGAGTTACTGGTATGCTAACGTGCTAACCCTACAAGCCCACCAGAGGACTTACTGGTCTGCTAACGTGCTAACCTTACCAGCCCGCCAGAGGAGTTACTGGTATGCTAACGTGCTAACCCTACCAGCCAGCCAGAGGAGTTACTGGTCTGCTAACGTGCTAACCCTACAAGCCAGCCAGAGGACTTACTGGTATGCTAACGTGCTAACCCTACCAGCCAGCCAGAGGACTTACTGGTATGCTAACGTGCTAACCCTACCAGCCAGCCAGAGGACTTACTGGTATGCTAACGTGCTAACCCTACCAGCCAGCCAGAGGAGTTACTGGTCTGCTAACGTGCTAACCCTACCAGCCAGCCAGAGGACTTACTGGTATGCTAACGTGCTAACCCTACCAGCCAGCCAGAGGAGTTACTGGAATGCTAACATGCTAACCCTACCAGCCCACCAGAGGTGTTACTGGAATGCTAACGTGCTAACCCTACCAGCCCGCCAGAGTTACTGGTCTGCTAACGTGCTAACCCTACCAGCCAGCCAGAGGACTTACTGGTATGCTAACGTGCTAACCCTACCAGCCAGCCAGAGGACTTACTGGTATGCTAACGTGCTAACCCTACCAGCCAGCCAGCAGAGGAGTTACTGGTATGCTAACGTGCTAACCCTACCAGCCAGCCAGAGGAGTTACTGGTATGCTAACGTGCTAACCCTACCAGCCAGCCAGAGGACTTACTGGTATGCTAACGTGCTAACCCTACCAGCCAGCAGAGGAGTTACTGGTATGCTAACGTGCTAACCCTACCAGCCAGCGGACTTACTGGTATGCTAACGTGCTAACCCTACAAGCCCACCAGAGGAGTTACTGGTATGCTAACTTGCTAACCCTACCAGCCCGCCAGAGGAGTTACTGGTCTGCTAACGTGCTAACCCTACCAGCCAGCCAGAAGAGTTACTGGTATGCTAACGTGCTAACCCTACCAGCCAGCAGAGGAGTTACTGGTATGCTAACGTGCTAACCCTACCAGCCAGCCAGAGGAGTTACTGGTATGCTACCGTGCTAACCCTACCAGCCCGCCAGAGGAGTTACTGGTCTGCTAACGTGCTAACCCTACCAGCCAGCGGACTTACTGGTATGCTAACGTGCTAACCCTACAAGCCCACCAGAGGAGTTACTGGTATGCTAACTTGCTAACCCTACCAGCCCGCCAGAGGAGTTACTGGTCTGCTAACGTGCTAACCCTACCAGCCAGCCAGAAGAGTTACTGGTATGCTAACGTGCTAACCCTACCAGCCAGCAGAGGAGTTACTGGTATGCTAACGTGCTAACCCTACCAGCCAGCCAGAGGAGTTACTGGTATGCTACCGTGCTAACCCTACCAGCCCGCCAGAGGAGTTACTGGTCTGCTAACGTGCTAACCCTACCAGCCAGCGGACTTACTGGTATGCTAACGTGCTAACCCTACCAGCCAGCCAGAGGAGTTACTGGTATGCTAACGTCCTAACCCTACCAGCCAGCCAGAGGAGTTACTGGTATGCTAACGTTCTAACCCTACCAGCCAGCCAGAGGAGTTACTGGTATGCTAACGTGCTAACCCTACCAGCCCGCCAGAGGAGTTACTGGTCTGCTAACGTGCTAACCCTACCAGCCAGCCAGAGGACTTACTGGTATGCTAACGTGCTAACCCTACCAGCCAGCCAGAGGAGTTACTTGTATGCTAACGTGCTAACCCTACCAGCCAGCCAGAGGAGTTACTGGTCTGCTAACGTGCTAACCCTACCAGCCAGCCAGAGGACTTACTGGTATGCTAACGTGCTAACCCTACCAGCCAGCCAGAGGACTTACTGGTATGCTAACGTGCTAACCCTACCAGCCAGCCAGAGGAGTTACTGGTATGCTAACGTGCTAACCCTACAAGCCCACCAGAGGACTTACTGGTCTGCTAACGTGCTAACCTTACCAGCCCGCCAGAGGAGTTACTGGTATGCTAACGTGCTAACCCTACCAGCCAGCCAGAGGAGTTACTGGTCTGCTAACGTGCTAACCCTACAAGCCAGCCAGAGGACTTACTGGTATGCTAACGTGCTAACCCTACCAGCCAGCCAGAGGACTTACTGGTATGCTAACGTGCTAACCCTACCAGCCAGCCAGAGGACTTACTGGTATGCTAACGTGCTAACCCTACCAGCCAGCCAGAGGAGTTACTGGTCTGCTAACGTGCTAACCCTACCAGCCAGCCAGAGGACTTACTGGTATGCTAACGTGCTAACCCTACCAGCCAGCCAGAGGAGTTACTGGAATGCTAACATGCTAACCCTACCAGCCCACCAGAGGTGTTACTGGAATGCTAACGTGCTAACCCTACCAGCCCGCCAGAGGAGTTACTGGTCTGCTAACGTGCTAACCCTACCAGCCAGCCAGAGGACTTACTGGTATGCTAACGTGCTAACCCTACCAGCCAGCCAGAGGACTTACTGGTATGCTAACGTGCTAACCCTACCAGCCAGCCAGAGGAGTTACTGGTATGCTAACGTGCTAACCCTACCAGCCAGCCAGAGGAGTTACTGGTATGCTAACGTGCTAACCCTACCAGCCAGCCAGAGGACTTACTGGTATGCTAACGTGCTAACCCTACCAGCCAGCCAGAGGAGTTACTGGTCTGCTAACGTGCTAACCCTACCAGCCAGCCAGAGGACTTACTGGTATGCTAACGTGCTAACCCTACCAGCCAGCCAGAGGAGTTACTGGTCTGCTAACGTGCTAACCCTACCAGCCAGCCAGAGGACTTACAGGTATGCTAACGTGCTAACCCTACCAGCCAGCCAGAGGACTTACTGGTATGCTAACGTGCTAACCCTACCAGCCAGCCAGAGGAGTTACTGGAATGCTAACGTGCTAACCCTACCAGCCCACCAGAGGAGTTACTGGAATGCTAACGTGCTAACCCTACCAGCCAGCCAGAGGACTTACTGGTATGCTAACGTGCTAACCCTACCAGCCAGCCAGAGGAGTTACTGGTCTGCTAACGTGCTAACTCTACCAGCCAGCCAGAGGACTTACTGGTATGCTAACGTGCTAACCCTACCAGCCAGCCAGAGGAGTTACTGGTCTGCTAACGTGCTAACCCTACCAGCCAGCCAGAGGACTTACTGGTATGCTAACGTGCTAACCCTACCAGCCAGCCAGAGGAGTTACTGGAATGCTAACATGCTAACCCTACCAGCCCACCAGAGGAGTTACTGGAATGCTAACGTGCTAACCCTACCAGCAAGCCAGAGGACCACAACACTACAACAGTGTCTTCAGTAGAACATTGTTGGCCAGTGGTCCACCAGCTGACTGTCTCTCTGTCCAGACGTCTGGTTTCAGAGCCCCTCAGAACTCTCTCTCGGTCCAGACGTCTGGTTTCAGAGCACCTCAGGACTCTCTCTCTGTCCAGACGTCTGGTTTGAGAGCCCCTCAGAACTCTCTCTCGGTCCAGACGTCTGGTTTCAGAGCACCTCAGGACTCTCTGTCCAGACGTCTGGTTTCAGAGCACCTCAGGACTCTCTCTCTGTCCAGACGTCTGGTTTTAGAGCCCCTCAGAACTCTCTCTCTGTCCAGACGTCTGGTTTCAGATCCCCTCAGGACTCTCTCTCTGTCCAGACGTCTGGTTTCAGAGCACTTCAGAACTCTCTCTCTGTCCAGACGTCTGGTTTCAGAGCACCTTAGAACTCTCTCTCTGTCCAGACGTCTGGTTTCAGAGCACTTCAGAACTCTCTCTCTCTGTCCAGACGTCTGGTTTCAGAGCACTTCAGAACTCTCTCTCTCTGTCCTGCTGCCGGTTTTAATTGGCTGATCCAGCAGTCAGTCAGGACTAAACGAGGGACTTCGAGAAATCGGAAAGTATGATCCCAAGAAATTGTTTCCACATATAAAAACTTTATATGTCCTAACTTAGAATCCCAAAATAACTCTCCAAAAATAACATGGTCGCTGTGATAGAACATTTCTTCTGATTGGGGATTCCCCTCTCCCATCTCTATTTTAAACACACACCCCCAGGCTCCATGCGCCTGCAATTCAAGCCTGTGGATGAGGTTACTCAGTACTATGCTGCTCTGTACCATCACTCATTCATATACCCTTATGTACATATTCTTTATCCCCTTACACTGTGTATAAATAAGACAGTAGTTTTATAATTGTTAGTTAGATTACTTGTTGGTTATTACTGCATTGTCGGAACTAGAAGCACAAGCATTTCGCTACACTCGCATTAACATCTGCTAACCGTGTGTATGTGACAAATAACATTTGATTTGATTTGATTACTGACCCTTCATGTAGAGGTAGCTGTGGAAGTATGGAGGCCCAGAGCCGTTCAGTAGATTCACCCTCCCATTGGACACCTCCTCGTCTGTGTCCACATAGCCATCGTTGCTTGTGTCACTGTCTATAAACTGAGACAAAACACAGAGATTCATTATTACATAGCCATTTAGCAGACGCTCAGATCCCAGTATTCAGGTGTAGGAAGCACCGTGCTCAACCGACTGAGCCACCGTGCAGAGGACCACCACGCAGAGGGCCACTGTGCAGAGGACCACCGCGCAGAGAGCCACCGCGCAGAGGGCCACCGCGCAGAGGGCCACCGCGCAGAGGGCCACCGTGCAGAGGGCCACCGTGCAGAGGGCCACCGTGCAGAGGGCCACCGTGCAGAGGGCCACCGTGCAGAGGGCCACCGTGCAGAGAGCCACGGTGCAGAGGGCCACGGTGCAGAGGGCCACGGTGCAGAGGGCCACGGTGCAGAGGGCCACCGTACAGAGGGCCACCGTGCAGAGGGCCACCGTACAGAGGGCCACGGTGCAGAGGGCCACGGTGCAGAGGGCCACCGCGCAGAGGGCCACCGCGCAGAGGGCCACCGTACAGAGGACCACCGCGCAGAGGGCCACCGTGCAGAGGGCCACCGTGCAGAGGGCCACCGTGCAGAGGGCCACCGTACAGAGGGCCACCGTGCAGAGGGCCACCGTGCAGAGGGCCACCGTGCAGAGGGCCACCGTACAGAGGGCCACCGTGCAGAGGGCCACCGTGCAGAGGGCCACCGTACAGAGGGCCACCGTGCAGAGGGCCACGGTGCAGAGGGCCACGGTGCAGAGGGCCACGGTGCAGAGGGCCACGGTGCAGAGGGCCACGGTGCAGAGGGCCACCGTGCAGAGGGCCACCGTACAGAGGGCCACCGTGCAGAGGGCCACGGTGCAGAGGGCCACGGTGCAGAGGGCCACCGTGCAGAGGGCCACCGTGCAGAGGGCCACCGTGCAGAGGGCCACGGTGCAGAGGGCCACCGTGCAGAGGGCCACGGTGCAGAGGGCCACCGTGCAGAGGGCCACCGTGCAGAGGGCCACCGTACAGAGGGCCACCGTGCAGAGGGCCACCGTGCACAGGGCCACGGTGCAGAGGGCCACGGTGCAGAGGGCCACGGTGCAGAGGGCCACCGTGCAGAGGGCCACCGTACAGAGGGCCACGGTGCAGAGGGCCACGGTGCAGAGGGCCACCGCGCAGAGGGCCACCGTGCAGAGGGCCACCGTGCAGAGGGCCACGGTGCAGAGGGCCACGGCGCAGAGGGCCACGGCGCAGAGGACCACGGCGCAGAGGGCCACGGCGCAGAGGACCACGGCGCAGAGGGCCACGGCGCAGAGGGCCACCGTGCAGAGGGCCACCGCGCAGAGGGCCACCGCGCAGAGGGCCACCGCGCAGAGGACCACGGCGCAGAGGGCCACAGTGCAGAGGACCACCGTGCAGAGGGCCACGGTGCAGAGGGCCACCGTGCAGAGGACCACGGCGCAGAGGGCTACCACGCAGAGGGCCACCGTGCAGAGGACCACCGTGCAGAGGACCACCGTGCAGAGGGCCACGGCGCAGAGGGCCACAGTGCAGAGGACCACGGCGCAGAGGGCCACGGCGCAGAGGGCCACCGTACAGAGGGCCACCGTGCAGAGGGCCACCGTGCAGAGGGCCACGGTGCAGAGGGCCACCGTGCAGAGGGCCACCGTGCAGAGGGCCACGGTGCAGAGGGCCACCGTGCAGAGGGCCACGGTGCAGAGGGCCACCGTGCAGAGGGCCACCGTGCAGAGGGCCACCGTGCAGAGGGCCACCGTACAGAGGGCCACCGTGCAGAGGGCCACCGTGCACAGGGCCACGGTGCAGAGGGCCACGGTGCAGAGGGCCACGGTGCAGAGGGCCACCGTGCAGAGGGCCACCGTACAGAGGGCCACGGTGCAGAGGGCCACCGCGCAGAGGGCCACCGCGCAGAGGGCCACCGCGCAGAGGGCCACCGCGCAGAGGGCCACCGCGCAGAGGGCCACGGTGCAGAGGGCCACGGCGCAGAGGACCACGGCGCAGAGGACCACGGCGCAGAGGGCCACGGCGCAGAGGACCACGGCGCAGAGGGCCACGGCGCAGAGGGCCACCGTGCAGAGGGCCACCGCGCAGAGGGCCACCGCGCAGAGGGCCACCGCGCAGAGGACCACGGCGCAGAGGGCCACAGTGCAGAGGACCACCGTGCAGAGGGCCACGGTGCAGAGGGCCACCGTGCAGAGGACCACGGCGCAGAGGGCTACCACGCAGAGGGCCACCGTGCAGAGGACCACCGTGCAGAGGACCACCGTGCAGAGGACCACCGTGCAGAGGGCCACCGTGCAGAGGGCCACGGTGCAGAGGGCCACCGTGCAGAGGGCCACGGTGCAGAGGGCCACAGTGCAGAGGGCCACGGTGCAGAGGGCCACAGTGCAGAGGACCACCGTGCAGAGGGCCACGGTGCAGAGGGCCACGGTGCAGAGGACCACAGTGCAGAGGACCACCGTGCAGAGGGCCACGGTGCAGAGGGCCACAGTGCAGAGGACCACCGTGCAGAGGGCCACGGTGCAGAGGGCCACCGCGCAGAGGGCCACGGTGCAGAGGGCCACCGTGCAGAGGGCCACCGTGCAGAGGGCCACCGTGCAGAGGGCCACCGTGCAGAGGACCACCGTGCAGAGGGCCACGGTGCAGAGGGCCACGGTGCAGAGGGCCACCGTGCAGAGGGCCACCGTGCAGAGGGCCACCGTGCAGAGGACCACCGTATCTCGGACACCCAGAACAGAAATCATGCATAATATCGTCAGACGCTGGATTTCTGTTGCGTGCATCCGTCCACAAGAGATTATTACAGAGCAAAATGTATTTGACTGGAGGACCTATGCCTATTAGTAACATAATGGACATCTTCCCATTCAACTCTGCACCCTGAGATTCAACAAGGAACACGTTTGATTCTAGTGAGAAGTCATTGACTGATTGAGACTTGAAGTCAGCTCCCTGGAAATGCCGAATAGGGCTCTTAAGCTCATCATTGTGTTGTCTTGGGGACCTTTCTTCTTCTTCTTGCGTCTTGCTAATGTTGTTATAAATATAAGCTGTTACCACGTTCCAACACATACGCTTTCTGATTCATAGTTGTAACAAAAGGTAAGGCCACAATTAACATATAGCCTACAGTAACAAACAAATGAAAATGCTATCGATTTGAAATCAAATACAAATGTTTACTGTAACGTTACCTTAAACTTTTACAAACACAAATAATTATTTTTGTGAAAGCAAAAAAAAAATGAAATGTCTTTATTACACTGTTATGATGTTGCAGTCAAAATGGCTGCTCATTATCTTGAAGGGGTGTACTGGCCCAGTGGTTTTAGTGTTAACATGTGCTGTAGTACATCAAGATGGATGTTTTAACATGTAGTTGGATTTATTATGGATCCCCATTAGGTCCTGCCAAGGCAGCGGCTACTCTTCCTGGGGTTTATTATGGATCCCCATTAGTTCCTGCCAAGGCAGCAGCTACTCTTCCTGGGGTTTATTATGGATCCCCATTAGGTCCTGCCAAGGCAGCGGCTACTCTTCCTGGGGGTTATTATGGATCCTTCCTGGGGGTTAGTTAGTTCCTGCCAAGGCAGCAGCTACTCTTCCTGGGGTTTATTATGGATCCCCATTAGGTCCTGCCAAGGCAGCAGCTACTCTTCCTGGGGTTTATTATGGATCCCCATTAGGTCCTGCCAAGGCAGCGGCTACTCTTCCTGGGGGTTATTATGGATCCCCATTAGGTCCTGCCAAGGCAGCAGCTACTCTTCCTGGGGTTTATTATGGATCCCCATTAGGTCCTGCCAAGGCAGCAGCTACTCTTCCTGGGGTTTATTATGGATCCCCATTAGGTCCTGCCAAGGCAGCGGCTACTCTTCCTGGGGGTTATTATGGATCCCCATTAGGTCCTGCCAAGGCAGCAGCTACTCTTCCTGGGGTTTATTATGGATCCCCATTAGGTCCTGCCAAGGCAGCAGCTACTCTTCCTGGGGTTTATTATGGATCCCCATTAGTTCCTGCCAAGGCAGCTGCTACTCTTCCTGGGATTTATTATGGATCCCCATTAGTTCCTGTCAAGGCAGCAGCTACTCTTCCTGGGGTTTATTATGGATCCCCATTAGTTCCTGTCAAGGCAGCAGCTACTCTTCCTGGGGTTTATTATGGATCCCCATTAGTTCCTGCCAAGGCAGCAGCTACTCTTCCTGGGGTTTATTATGGATCCCCATTAGTTCCTGCCAAGGCAGCAGCTACTCTTCCTGGGGTTTATTATGGATCCCCATTAGTTCCTGCCAAGGCAGCAGCTACTCTTCCTGGGGTTTATTATGGATCCCCATTAGTTCCTGTCAAGGCAGCAGCTACTCTTCCTGGGGTTTATTATGGATCCCCGTTAGTTATAGTACAGCAACATTACGGCAGTTTAATACAATATTACATTTCATAACATTTTTCACATCACATGAAGAACATTCCCTCAGGCCACTAACTCACACATCTACAATACAACATCCATACAGTATATGTGCGTAGAGTGCATGTCTTGTGTGTATGCCCCCACCCACTGTTCCATCAGGTGTATTTTTATTTGTTTTTAAAACCTGATTCTACTGCTGCATCAGTTACCTGATGTGGAATAGAGTTCCATGTAGTCATGGTTCTATGTAGTACTGTGGAATAGAGTTCCATGTAGTCATGGCTCTATGTAGTACTGTGGAATAGAGTTCCATGTAGTCATGGCTCTATGTAGTACTGTGGAATAGAGTTCCATGTAGTCATGGCTCTATGTAGTACTGTGGAATAGAGTTCCATGTAGTCATGGCTCTATGTAGTACTGTGGAATAGAGTTCCATGTAGTCATGGCTCTATGTAGTACTGTGGAATAGAGTTCCATGTAGTCATGGCTCTATGTAGTACTGTGGAATAGTTCCATGTAGTCATGGCTCTATGTAGTACTGTGGAATAGAGTTCCATGTAGTCATGGCTCTATGTAGTACTGTGGAATAGAGTTCCATGTAGTCATGGCTCTATGTAGTACTGTGGAATAGAGTTCCATGTAGTCATGGCTCTATGTAGTACTGTGGAATAGAGTTCCATGTAGTCATGGCTCTATGTAGTACTGTGGAATAGTTCCATGTAGTTCCATGTAGTCATGGCTCTATGTAGTACTGTGGAATAGAGTTCCATGTAGTCATGGCTCTATGTAGTACTGTGGAATAGAGTTCCCTGTAGTCATGGCTCTATGTAGTACTGTGGAATAGAGTTCCATGTAGTCATGGCTCTATGTAGTACTGTGGAATAGAGTTCCATGTAGTCATGGCTCTATGTAGTACTGTGGAATAGAGTTCCATGTAGTCATGGCTCTATGTAGTACTGTGGAATAGAGTTCCATGTAGTCATGGCTCTATGTAGTACTGTGGAATAGAGTTCCCTGTAGTCATGGCTCTATGTAGTACTGTGGAATAGAGTTCCATGTAGTCATGGCTCTATGTAGTACTGTGGAATAGAGTTCCATGTAGTCATGTCTCTATGTAGTACTGTGGAATAGAGTTCCATGTAGTCATGGCTCTATGTAGTACTGTGGAATAGAGTTCCATGTAGTCATGGCTCTATGTTGTACTGTGGAATAGAGTTCCATGTAGTCATGGCTCTATGTAGTACTGTGGAATAGAGTTCCATGTAGTCATGGCTCTATGTAGTACTGTGGAATAGAGTTCCATGTAGTCATGGCTCTATGTAGTACTGTGGAATAGAGTTCCATGTAGTCATGGCTCTATGTAGTACTGTGGAATAAAGTTCCATGTAGTCATGGCTCTATGTAGTACTGTGGAATAGAGTTCCATGTAGTCATGGCTCTATGTAGTACTGTGGAATAGAGTTCCATGTAGTCATGGCTCTATGTAGTACTGTGGAATAGAGTTCCATGTAGTCATGGCTCTATGTAGTACTGTGGAATAGAGTTCCATGTAGTCGTGGCTCTTTGTAGGACTGTGGAATAGAGTTCCATGTAGTCATGACTCTGTGTACTACTGTGGAATAGAGTTCCATGTAGTCATGGCTCTATGTAGTACTGTGGAATAGAGTTCTATGTAGTCTTGGCTCTATGTAGTACTGTGGAATAGAGTTCCATGTAGTCATGGCTCTGTGTAGTACTGTGGAATAGAGTTCCATGTAGTCATGGCTCTATGTAGTACTGTGGAATAGAGTTCTATGTAGTCTTGGCTCTATGTAGTACTGTGGAATAGGTGTTCTATGTAGTCATGGCTCTCTGTTGTACTGTGGAATAGAGTTCCATGTAGTCATGGCTCTATGTAGTACTGTGGAATAGAGTTCCATGTAGTCATGGCTCTATGTAGTACTGTGGAATAGAGTTCCATGTAGTACTGTGGAATAGAGTTCCATGTAGTCATGGCTCTATGTGGTACTGTGGAATAGAGTTCCATGTAGTCATGGCTCTATGTAGTCATGGCTCTATGTAGTACTGTGGAATAGAGTTCCATGTAGTCGTGGCTCTTTGTAGGACTGTGGAATAGAGTTCCATGTAGTCATGACTCTGTGTACTACTGTGGAATAGAGTTCCATGTAGTCATGGCTCTATTTAGTACTGTGGAATAGAGTTCCATCTAGTCATGGCTCTATGTAGTACTGTGGAATAGAGTTCCATGTAGTCATGGCTCTATGTAGTACTGTGGAATAGAGTTCCATGTAGTCATGGCTCTATGTAGTACTGTGGAATAGAGTTCTATGTAGTCTTGGCTCTATGTAGTACTGTGGAATAGGTGTTCTATGTAGTCATGGCTCTCTGTTGTACTGTGGAATAGAGTTCCATGTAGTCATGGCTCTATGTAGTACTGTGGAATAGAGTTCCATGTAGTCATGGCTCTATGTAGTACTGTGGAATAGAGTTCCATGTAGTACTGTGGAATAGAGTTCCATGTAGTCATGGCTCTATGTGGTACTGTGGAATAGAGTTCCATGTAGTCATGGCTCTATGTAGTACTGTGGAATAGAGTTCCATGTAGTACTGTGGAATAGAGTTCCATGTAGTCATGGCTCTATGTAGTACTGTGGAATAGAGTTCCATGTAGTCATGGCTCTATGTGGTACTGTGGAATAGAGTTCCATGTAGTCATGTCTCTATGTAGTACTGTGGAATAGAGTTCCATGTAGTCATGTCTCTATGTAGTACTGTGGAATAGAGTTCCATGTAGTCATGTCTCTATGTAGTACTGTGGAATAGAGTTCCATGTAGTCGTGGCTCTATGTAGTACTGTGGAATAGAGTTCCATGTAGTCATGGCTCTATGTAGTACTGTGGAATAGAGTTCCATGTAGTCATGGCTCTATGTAGTACTGTGGAATAGAGTTCCATGTAGTCATGGCTCTGTGTAGTACTGTGGAATAGAGTTCCATGTAGTCATGGCTCTATGTAGTACTGTGCAATAGAGTTCCATGTAGTCATGGCTCTATGTAGTAATGTGGAATAGAGACCTGTCTGCCTTAATGTCTGCCTGGGAGAGACCTGTCTGCCTTAATGTCTGCCTGGGAGAGACCTGTCTGCCTGGGAGAGACGTGTCTGCCATAATGTCTACCTGGGAGAGACCTGTCTGCCTTAATGTCTGCCTGGGAGAGACCTGAGAGACCTGTCTGCCTTAATGTCTGCCTGGGAGAGACCTGTCTGCCTTAATGTCTGCCTGGGAGAGACCTGTCTGCCTGGGAGAGACCTGTCTGCCTGGGAGAGACCTGTCTGCCTGGGAGAGACCTGTCTGCCTGGGAGAGACCAGTCTGCCTTAATGTCTGCCTGGGAGAGACCAGTCTGCCTGGGAGAGACCAGTCTGCCTGGGAGAGACCAGTCTGCCTGGGAGAGACCAGTCTGCCTGGGAGAGACCAGTCTGCCTGGGAGAGACCAGTCTGCCTGGGAGAGACCAGTCTGCCTGGGAGAGACCTGTCTGCCTGGGAGAGACCTGTCTGCCTGGGAGAGACCTGTCTGCCTGGGAGAGACCTGTCTGCCTGGGAGAGACCTGTCTGCCTGGGAGAGACCTGTCTGCCTGGGAGAGACCTGTCTGCCTGGGAGAGACCTGTCTGCCTTAATGTCTGCCTGGGAGAGACCTGTCTGCCTGGGAGAGACCTGTCTGCCTGGGAGAGACCTGTCTGCCTGGGAGAGACCTGTCTGCCTGGGAGAGACCTGTCTGCCTGGGAGAGACCTGTCTGCCTGGGAGAGACCTGTCTGGGAGAGACCTGTCTGCCTGGGAGAGATAATGTCTGCCTGGGAGAGACCTGTCTGCCTGGGAGAGACCTGTCTCTGCCTGGGAGAGACCTGTCTGCCTGGGAGAGACCTGTCTGCCTGGGAGAGACCTTAATGTCTGCCTGGGAGAGACCTGTCTGCCTGGGAGAGACCTGAGAGACCTGTCTGCCTGGGAGAGACCTTAATGTCTGCCTGGGAGAGACCTGTCTGCCTGGGAGAGACCTGTCTGCCTTAATGTCTGCCTGGGAGAGACCTGTCTGCCTGGGAGAGACCTGTCTGCCTTAATGTCTTCCTGGGAGAGACCTGTCTGCCTGGGAGAGACCTGTCTGCCTGGGAGAGACCTGTCTGCCTGGGAGAGACCTGTCTGCCTGGGAGAGACCTGTCTGCCTGGGAGAGACCTGTCTGCCTGGGAGAGACCTGTCTGCCTTAATGTCTGCCTGGGAGAGACCTGTCTGCCTGGGAGAGACCTGTCTGCCTTAATGTCTTCCTGGGAGAGACCTGTCTGCCTGGGAGAGACCTGTCTGCCTTAATGTCTTCCTGGGAGAGACCTGTCTGCCTTAATGTCTGCCTGGGAGAGACCTGTCTGCCTTAATGTCTGCCTGGGAGAGACCTGTCTGCCTGGGAGAGACCTGAGAGACCTGTCTGCCTTAATGACTGCCTGGGAGAGACCTGAGAGACCTGTCTGCCTTAATGTCTGCCTGGGAGAGACCTGTCTGCCTGGGAGAGACCTGAGAGACCTGTCTGCCTTAATGTCTGCCTGGGAGAGACCTGTCTGCCTGGGAGAGACCTGTCTGCCTTAATGTCTTCCTGGGAGAGACCTGTCTGCCTGGGAGAGACCTGTCTGCCTGGGAGAGACCTGTCTGCCTTAACCTGTCTGCCTGTCTGCCTGGGGAGAGACCTGTCTGCCTGGGAGAGACCTGTCTGCCTGGGGGAGAGACCTGTCTGCCTGGGAGAGACCTGTCTGCCTGGGAGAGACCTGTCTGCCTGGGAGAGACCTGTCTGCCTTAATGTCTTCCTGGGAGAGACCTGTCTGCCTGGGAGAGACCTGTCTGCCTGGGAGAGACCTGTCTGCCTTAATGTCTGCCTGGGAGAGACCTGTCTGCCTGGGAGAGACCTGTCTGCCTTAATGTCTTCCTGGGAGAGACCTGTCTGCCTGGGAGAGACCTGTCTGCCTTAATGTCTTCCTGGGAGAGACCTGTCTGCCTTCATATTTCAAGGCCTACCTTCAAACTCAGTGCCTCTTTGCTTGACTTCATGTGAAAATCAACAACAAAAAAATCAGCCAAGAACTCCACAAGTCTGGTTCATCCTTGGGAGCAATTTCCACCTGAAGGTACCACATTCATCTGTACAAACAATAGTACGCAAGTATAAACAGCATGGGACCACGCAGCCGTCATACCGCTCAGGAAGGAGACGCGTTCTGTCTCCTAGAGACGAACATACTTTGGTGCAAAAAGTGCAAATCAATCCCAGAACAACAGCAAAGGACCTTGTAAAGATGCTGGAGGAAAGAGGTACCTATATCCACAGTAAAACGAGTCGTATATCGACATAACCTGAAAGGCTGCTCAGCAATCAGTCAGGAAGTTAAAGCTTGGTCACAAATGGGTCTTCCAAATGGACAATAACTCCAAGCATACTTCCAAAGTTGTGGCAAAATGGCTTAAGGACAACAAAGTCAAGGTATTGGAGTGGTCATCACAAAGCCCTGACCTCAATCCTATAGAAAATTTGTGGGCACAACTGAAAAAGTGTGCGAGCAAGGAGGCCTACAAACCTGACTCAGTTACACCAGCTCTGTCAGGAGGAATGGGCCAAAATTCACCCAACTTGTTGTGGGAAGCTTGTGGAAGGCTACCTGAAATGTTTGACCCAAGTTAAACAATTTTAAAGGCAATGCTACCAAATACTAATTGAGATTATGTAAACTTCTGACCCACTGGGAATGTGATGAAATAAATAAGACCTGAAATAAATCACTCTCTCTACTATTATTCTGACATTTCACATTCTTAAAATAAAGTGGTGATCCCTAACTGACCAGGGAATTTGTACTGGGATTAAATATCAGGAATTGTGAAAAACTGAGTTTGAAATGTATTTGGCTGAGGTGTATGTAAACTTCTGACTTCAACTGTAGGTGGTACAGTAGTGTGTAGTAGGTACAGTAGTGTGTAGTTGGTACAGTAGTGTGTAGTGTGTAGTAGGTACAGTAGTGTGTAGTAGGTACAGTAGTGTTTAATTGGTACAGTAGTATGTAGTTGGTACAGTAGTGTTTAATTGGTACAGTAGTATGTAGTTGGTACAGTAGTGTTTAATTGGTACAGTAGTATGTAGTTGGTACAGTAGTGTGTAGTAGGTACAGTAGTGTGTAATTGGTACAGTAGTGTGTAGTTGGTACAGCAGTGTGTAGTTGGTACAGCAGTGTGTAGTTGGTACAGTAGTGTGTAGTATGTAGTTGGTACAGTAGTGTGTAGTAGGTACAGTAGTGTTTAATTGGTACAGTAGTGTGTAGTTGGTACAGTAGTGTTTAATTGGTACAGTAGTATGTAGTTGGTACAGTAGTGTGTAGTAGGTACAGTAGTGTGTAGTTGGTACAGTAGTGTGTAGTTGGTACAGCAGTGTGTAGTTGGTACAGCAGTGTGTAGTTGGTACAGCAGTGTGTAGTTGGTACAGTAGTGTGCAGTATGTAGTTGGTACAGTAGTATGTAGTTGGTACAGTAGTGTGTAGTTGGTACAGTAGTGTGCAGTATGTAGTTGGTACAGTAGTATGTAGTTGGTACAGTAGTATGTAGTTGGTACAGTAGTATGTAGTTGGTACAGTAGTATGTAGTTGGTACAGTAGTAGGTAGTGTGTAGTTGGTACAGTAGTATGTAGTTGGTACAGTAGTGTGTAGTAGGTTCAGTAGTATGTAGTTGGTACAGTAGTGTTTAATTGGTACAGTAGTATGTAGTTGGTACAGTAATAGGTAGTGTGTAGTTGGTACAGTAGTGTGTAGTTGGTACAGTAGTATGTAGTTGGTACAGTAGTGTGTAGTTGGTACAGTAGTGTGTAGTTGGTACAGTAGTGTGTAGTTGGTACAGTAGTGTGTAGTTGGTACAGTAGTATGTAGTTGGTACAGTAGTGTTTAATTGGTACAGTAGTATGTAGTTGGTACAGTAGTATGTAGTTGGAACAGTAGTATGTAGTTGGTACAGTAGTGTTTAATTGGTACAGTAGTATGTAGTTGGTACAGTAATAGGTAGTGTGTAGTTGGTACAGTAGTGTGTAGTTGGTACAGTAGTATGTAGTTGGTACAGTAGTGTGTAGTTGGTACAGTAGTATGTAGTTGGTACAGTAGTATGTAGTTGGTACAGTAGTGTGTAGTTGGCACAGTAGTGTTTAATTGGTACAGTAGTGTGTAGTTGGTACAGTAGTATGTAGTTGGTACAGTAGTATGTAGTTGGTACAGTAGTGTGTAGTTGGTACAGTAGTGTTTAATTGGTACAGTAGTATGTAGTTGGTACAGTAGTATGTAGTTGGTACAGTAGTATGTAGTTGGTACAGTAATAGGTAGTATGTAGTTGGTACAGTAGTGTAGTGTGTAGTAGCACAGTAGTGTGTAGTTGGCACAGTAGTGTGTAGTTGGTACAGTAGTGTGTAGTTGGTACAGTAGTGTGTAGTTGGTACAGTAGTGTGTAGTTGGTACAGTAGTATGTAGTTGGTACAGTAGTATGTAGTTGGCACAGTAGTGTAGTTGGTACAGTAGTATGTAGTTGGTACAGTAGTATGTAGTTGGTACAGTAGTATGTAGTTGGTACAGTAGTATGTAGTTGGTACAGTAGTGTTTAATTGGTACAGTAGTATGTAGTTGGTACAGTAGTATGTAGTTGGTACAGTAGTATGTAGTTGGCACAGTAGTGTGTAGTTGGTACAGTAGTATGTAGTTGGTACAGTAGTATGTAGTTGGTACAGTAGTATGTAGTTGGCACAGTAGTGTGTAGTTGGCACAGTAGTGTGTAGTTTGCACATCAGGGTGTAGTTAGTTGGTACAGCAGTGTGTAGTTGGTACAGTAGTGTGTAGTTGGCACAGTAGTGTGTAGTTTGCACATCAGGGTGTAGTTAGTTGGTACAGCAGTGTGTAGTTGGTACAGTAGTGTGTAGTTGGTACAGCAGTGTGTAGTTGGTACAGCAGTGTGTAGTTAGTACAGCAGTGTGTAGTTAGTTGGTACAGCAGGGTGTCGTTAGTTGGTACAGCAGGGTGTAGTTGGTACAGTAGTGTGTAGTTGGTACAGTAGTGTGTAGTTAGTTGGTACAGCAGGGTGTAGTTGGTACAGCAGTGTGTAGTTGGTACAGCAGTGTGTAGTTAGTTGGTACAGCAGGGTGTAGTTAGTTGGTACAGCAGGGTACAGCAGGGTACAGTAGTATGTAGTTGGTACAGTAGTATGTAGTTGGTACAGTAGT
This sequence comes from Oncorhynchus keta, assembly GCF_023373465.1. Classification (NCBI taxonomy): domain Eukaryota; kingdom Metazoa; phylum Chordata; class Actinopteri; order Salmoniformes; family Salmonidae; genus Oncorhynchus; species Oncorhynchus keta. Next base: position 55,166,012 of record NC_068427.1, read on the forward strand.
ATGTAGTGTAGTTAGTTGGTACAGCAGTTGGTGTAGTACAGTAGTATGTAGTTGGTACAGTAGTATGTAGTTGGTACAGTAGTATGTAGTTGGTACAGTAGTATGTAGTGTAGTTAGTTGGTACAGCAGGGTGTAGTTAGTTGGTACAGCAGGGTGTAGTTAGTTGGTACAGCAGGGTGTAGTTGGTACAGCAGGGTGTAGTTAGTTGGTACAGTAGTGTGTAGTTGGTACCGCAGGGTGTAGTACTCACAGAGTCTGAGCTGCCTCTGAAGGAGTCCAGGCTGTTCTGAGTACAGGATGATTTCCTCAGCACCTCATCAGTTGCATGTCCGTCCGTGATACTGGCTACGTCTCCAGAGCCTGTACTCCCCTGCACCTCCTCAAACTCCTCCTGGTCACAGTATGACTCTGTGTCTGGTAGGACACTGAATGACACCTCCTCTCTGACCTCCCTGGCCCCTGGGACAGGCACAGTGGGCACTAGCTCTGCTCTCCTGTCTGGCACAGCCTCTGGGACTCTGGAGGGTACCGCGTCTATTCTAGTTGGCGTAACATCTACCCTGGCACAGGGTCTGTCGGGTACTACGTCCACTCTTCTGGGCACGCTGTCGGTCTCTGGAGCCACCTCTATTCTCCTGGTGGGTTGGTGACAGAGAGCCTTCCCACCTCCGTTGGTGAGGCCAGGGAGAGGAGGAGCCGGGTGGTGTGTAGGGACAATAGAGGTGAGGGGGTAGTAAACAGGGGGACAACACGGGGCCTGAGAGAGAGCCAGGGCATGTGCTACCAGACTCTCAGCGAAGGCAGGAGGAGGAGGGAGGGAGGAGAAGACCTCCTGGTCCAGAGGAACCTCCACAGGGAGAGGGAAGTCAGGCAGGAGGATACCGCTACCGGGACACTCCTCCTCAGCATGGAAGCCCTCGTCCTCCTCCTCCTCCTCGGCCCGGGCCAGGGGAGCGGTGCTCTCCGAGGGGTCGTGGAGATTCTCCTCGCTGGACAGACTCTGTTCCAGACCCCCAAAGTCCAGGAGCTCCAGGAACTCTGTGGCCACGCGAGACGCCTCCTTCTCCAGCTGGTAGATCTCTGCGTCCCTCCTCCGCCGGAGCTCCTCCCCGGTCCCTCCAAGGACGTCCCCTAACATGGAAACCCCGTCCTCCTTCTGGCGCTGCAGCCTCTCAATCTCCTTCTCCAGCCGAAGGATCTCCTCCATCTGACAGGACTCCTCCTCAGAGGTGTGGTGGGGCAGGGAGTAGGACAGGGACACCTCCTTATGAGGAGCAGGAGATTCCATCTCCAGGGAGTTCCTAAAGGAAGAGAAGAAGAGGAAGATGAGTAGAAGACGAAGAGTGAAGACAGTGCTGTAGACAGACTGGAATGACAGCCGGCACACTGCTACTAGTGTACCTGTTGTTGGCTGTAGCTTTCTCCTCGTCTTCGACTTGCTGTCCGTTGCAAAGCTCCTCCTCCTTTCTCTTCGCTGCTTCCTGCTCCTTTTGTTGTCTCAGTCTCTCCTCCTCCATCCTCCTCACCTCCTCCAGCTCCAACACCCTCCGTCTCTCCTCCTCCTTCCTCCTCACCTCCTCCAGCTCCAACACCCTCCGTCTCTCCTCCTCCTTCCTCCTCACCTCCTCCAGCTCCAACACCCTCCGTCTCTCCTCCTCCTTCCTCCTCACCTCCTCCAGCTCCAACACCCTCCGTCTCTCCTCCTCCTTCCTCCTCACCTCCTCCAGCTCCAACACCCTCAGTCTCTCCTCCTCCTCCTTCCTCCTCCTCAACTCCTCCTCCTCTCGTCTATTCTCTTCCTCCAGCCTCTCCCCCTCTACTTGCCGTCTCTCCTCCTCCCTCCTCCTCAACTCCTCTTCCTCCAGCCTCCTCCTCTCCCCCTCTATTTGCCGTCTCTCCTCCTCCTCTATCCTCTTCTTCTCCTCAGAGAGGTGTCGATAGAGGCCTCGGGCCAGCCGACCTCGATGGTGTTTCTGTAGAATGACAGCTGCGGTGCGGAGACGAAGGAACACACGTCTCCAGAAGTGAGCTCTGTAGTTCTTCTGGATGGTGACGGTGCTGACCAGCACCCTCTTATATCGCTTCCTACAGGAGGGGACAACACAATGCAGAGACAAGGACAGAAGACATACTGTCATTCACTGTCTCCTACAGCTCTTCCTACAGGAGGGGACAACACAATGCAGAGACAAGGACAGAAGACATACTGTCATTCACTGTCTCCTACAGCTCTTCCTACAGGAGGGGACAACACAATGCAGAGACAAGGACAGAAGACATACTGTCATTCACTGTCTCCTACAGCTCTTCCTACAGGAGGGGACAACACAATGCAGAGACAAGGACAGAAGACATACTGTCATTCACTGTCTCCTACAGCTCTTCCTACAGGAGGGGACAACACAATGCAGGGTCAAGGACAGAAGACATACTGTCATTCACTGTCTCCTACAGCTCTGTCTCCTACAGCTCTGTCTCCTACAGCTCTGTCTCCTACAGCTCTTCCTACAGGAGGGGACAACACAATGCAGAGACAAGGACAGAAGACATACTGTCATTCACTGTCTCCTACAGCTCTTCCTACAGGTGGGGACAACACAATGCAGAGACAAGGACAGAAGACATACTGTCATTCACTGTGTCCTACAAGAGAGAGGACAACACACACTGTCCACCTTTCAAAACACTATATCTCCTGGACCACCCACCAGGCCCTGCCTCTCTGCCCAGAACCTCGACCCAGGCCGCCACAGCCCCACAGAGACCTCTCTCCCAACCACGTGGGGCTGGGTGACATTGCCTAATACGTAAAAGGGGAGAGGGGACTTCGTCACGTTCCATGGAGGGCTAATTTACACCCCTGGCCAGGGGAGCTGACGGTGGTGGGGGGTGGGAGGGGGTCTGTCTAGAAGCCTGAACAAGCTCTCTGATTTATGCTGTGTCTCTGACAGGGCAGAATGTCTCTCTGATTTATGCTGTGTCTCTGACAGGGCAGAATGTCTCTCTGATTTATGCTGTGTCTCTCACAGGGCAGAATGTCTCTCTGATTTATGCTGTGTCTCTGACAGGGCAGAATGTCTCTCTGATTTATGCTGTGTCTCTGACAGGGCAGAGTGTCTCTGACAGGGCAGACTGTCTCTCTGATTTATGCTGTGTCTCTGACAGGGCAGAATGTCTCTCACAGGGCAGAATGTCTCTCTGATTTATGCTGTGTCTCTGACAGGGCAGAATGTCTCTCACAGGGCAGAATGTCTCTCTGATTTATGCTGTGTCTCTGACAGGGCAGAATGTCTCTCACAGGGCAGAATGTCTCTCTGATTTATGCTGTGTCTCTGACAGGGCAGAATGTCTCTGACAGGGCAGAATGTCTCTGATTTATGCTGTGTCTCTGACAGGGCAGAATGTCTCTCTGATTTATGCTGTGTCTCTGACAGGGCAGAATGTCTCTGATTTATGCTTTGTCTCTGACAGGGCAGAATGTCTCTCTGATTTATGCTGTGTCTCTCACAGGGCAGAATGTCTCTCTGATTTATTCTGTGTCTCTGACAGGGCAGAATGTCTCTCTGACTTATGCTGTGTCTCTGACAGGGCAGAATGTCTCTCTGACTTATGCTGTGTCTCTGACAGGGCAGAATGTCTCTCTGATTTATGCTGTGTCTCTGACAGGGCAGAATGTCTCTGATTTATGCTGTGTCTCTCACAGGGCAGAATGTCTCTCTGATTTATGCTGTGTCTCTGACAGGGCAGAATGTCTCTGATTTATGCTGTGTCTCTGACAGGGCAGAATGTCTCTCTGATTTATGCTGTGTCTCTGACAGGGCAGACTGTCTCTGATTTATGCTGTGTCTCTCACAGGGCAGAATGTCTCTCTGATTTATGCTGTGTCTCTGACAGGGCAGAATGTCTCTGATTTATGCTGTGTCTCTGACAGGGCAGAATGTCTCTGATTTATGCTGTGTCTCTGACAGGGCAGAATGTCTCTCTGATTTATGCTGTGTCTCTGACAGGGCAGAATGTCTCTGATTTATGCTGTGTCTCTGACAGGGCAGAATGTCTCTCTGATTTATGCTGTGTCTCTGACAGGGCAGAATGTCTCTCTGATTTATGCTGTGTCTCTGACAGGGCAGAATGTCTCTCTGATTTATGCTGTGTCTCTGACAGGGCAGAATGTCTCTCTGATTTATGCTGTGTCTCTGACAGGGCAGAATGTCTCTCTGATTTATGCTGTGTCTCTGACAGGGCAGAATGTCTCTCACAGGGCAGAATGTCTCTCTGATTTATGCTGTGTCTCTGACAGGGCAGAATGTCTCTCACAGGGCAGAATGTCTCTCTGATTTATGCTGTGTCTCTGACAGGGCAGAATGTCTCTCTGATTTATGCTGTGTCTCTGACAGGGCAGAATGTCTCTCTGATTTATGCTGTGTCTCTGACAGGGCAGAATGTCTCTCTGATTTATGCTGTGTCTCTGACAGGGCAGAATGTCTCTCTGATTTATGCTGTGTCTCTGACAGGGCAGAATGTCTCTGACAGGGCAGAATGTCTCTGATTTATGCTGTGTCTCTGACAGGGCAGAATGTCTCTGATTTATGCTGTGTCTCTGACAGGGCAGAATGTCTCTGACAGGGCAGAATGTCTCTGATTTATGCTGTGTCTCTGACAGGGCAGAATGTCTCTCTGATTTATGCTGTGTCTCTGACAGGGCAGAATGTCTCTCTGATTTATGCTGTGTCTCTCACAGGGCAGAATGTCTCTCTGATTTATGCTGTGTCTCTGACAGGGCAGAATGTCTCTCTGATTTATGCTGTGTCTCTGACAGGGCAGAATGTCTCTCTGATTTATGCTGTGTCTCTGACAGGGCAGAATGTCTCTCTGATTTATGCTGTGTCTCTGACAGGGCAGAATGTCTCTCTGATTTATTCTGTGTCTCTGACAGGGCAGAATGTCTCTCTGATTTATTCTGTGTCTCTGACAGGGCAGAATGTCTCTGATTTATGCTGTGTCTCTGACAGGGCAGAATGTCTCTCTGATTTATGCTGTGTCTCTCACAGGGCAGAATGTCTCTCACAGGGCAGAATGTCTCTCTGATTTATGCTGTGTCTCTCACAGGGCAGAATGTCTCTGATTTATGCTGTGTCTCTCACAGGGCAGAATGTCTCTCACAGGGCAGAATGTCTCTCTGATTTATGCTGTGTCTCGGTCTCTCACAGGGCAGAATGTCTCTCTGATTTATGCTGTGTCTCTGACAGGGCAGAATGTCTCTGATTTGTGCTGTGTCTCTCACAGGGCAGAATGTCTCTCTGATTCATGCTGTGTCTCTGACAGGGCAGAATGTCTCTCTGATTTATGCTGTGTCTCTGACAGGGCAGAATGTCTCTGATTTATGCTGTGTCTCTCACAGGGCAGAATGTCTCTGATTTATGCTGTGTCTCTCACAGGGCAGAATGTCTCTCTGATTTATGCTGTGTCTCTGACAGGGCAGAATGTCTCTGATTTATGCTGTGTCTCTCACAGGGCAGAATGTCTCTGATTTATGCTGTGTCTCTCACAGGGCAGAATGTCTCTGATTTATGCTGTGTCTCTCACAGGGCAGAATGTCTCTCTGATTTATGCTGTGTCTGTGACAGGGCAGAATGTCTCTGATTTATGCTGTGTCTCTCACAGGGCAGAATGTCTCTCACAGGGCAGAATGTCTCTCTGATTTATGCTGTGTCTCTGACAGAGCAGAATGTCTCTCACAGGGCAGAATGTCTCTCTGATTTATGCTGTGTCTCTCACAGGGCAGAATGTCTCTCTGATTTATGCTGTGTCTCTCACAGGGCAGAATGTCTCTGATTTATGCTGTGTCTCTCACAGGGCAGAATGTCTCTCACAGGGCAGAATGTCTCTCTGATTTATGCTGTGTCTCGGTCTCTCACAGGGCAGAATGTCTCTCTGATTTATGCTGTGTCTCTGACAGGGCAGAATGTCTCTGATTTGTGCTGTGTCTCTCACAGGGCAGAATGTCTCTCTGATTTATGCTGTGTCTCTGACAGGGCAGAATGTCTCTCTGATTTATGCTGTGTCTCTGACAGGGCAGAATGTCTCTCTGATTTATGCTGTGTCTCTCACAGGGCAGAATGTCTCTCTGATTTATGCTGTGTCTCTGACAGGGCAGAATGTCTCTCTGATTTATTCTGTGTCTCTGACAGGGCAGAATGTCTCTCTGATTTATGCTGTGTCTCTGACAGGGCAGAATGTCTCTCTGATTTATGCTGTGTCTCTGACAGGGCAGAATGTCTCTCTGATTTATGCTGTGTCTCTCACAGGGCAGAATGTCTCTCTGATTTATGCTGTGTCTCTGACAGGGCAGAATGTCTCTCTGATTTATGCTGTGTCTCTCACAGGGCAGAATGTCTCTCTGATTTATGCTGTGTCTCTGACAGGGCAGACTGTCTCTCTGATTTATGCTGTGTCTCTGACAGGGCAGACTGTCTCTCTGATTTATGCTGTGTCTCTCACAGGGCAGAATGTCTCTCTGATTTATGCTGTGTCTCTGACAGGGCAGAATGTCTCTGACAGGGCAGAATGTCTCTCTGATTTATGCTGTGTCTCTCACAGGGCAGAATGTCTCTGATTTATGCTGTGTCTCTCACAGGGCAGAATGTCTCTCACAGGGCAGAATGTCTCTCTGATTTATGCTGTGTCTCGGTCTCTCACAGGGCAGAATGTCTCTCTGATTTATGCTGTGTCTCTGACAGGGCAGAATGTCTCTGATTTGTGCTGTGTCTCTCACAGGGCAGAATGTCTCTCTGATTCATGCTGTGTCTCTGACAGGGCAGAATGTCTCTCTGATTTATGCTGTGTCTCTGACAGGGCAGAATGTCTCTGATTTATGCTGTGTCTCTCACAGGGCAGAATGTCTCTGATTTATGCTGTGTCTCTCACAGGGCAGAATGTCTCTCTGATTTATGCTGTGTCTCTGACAGGGCAGAATGTCTCTGATTTATGCTGTGTCTCTCACAGGGCAGAATGTCTCTGATTTATGCTGTGTCTCTCACAGGGCAGAATGTCTCTGATTTATGCTGTGTCTCTCACAGGGCAGAATGTCTCTCTGATTTATGCTGTGTCTGTGACAGGGCAGAATGTCTCTGATTTATGCTGTGTCTCTCACAGGGCAGAATGTCTCTCACAGGGCAGAATGTCTCTCTGATTTATGCTGTGTCTCTGACAGAGCAGAATGTCTCTCACAGGGCAGAATGTCTCTCTGATTTATGCTGTGTCTCTCACAGGGCAGAATGTCTCTCTGATTTATGCTGTGTCTCTCACAGGGCAGAATGTCTCTGATTTATGCTGTGTCTCTCACAGGGCAGAATGTCTCTCACAGGGCAGAATGTCTCTCTGATTTATGCTGTGTCTCGGTCTCTCACAGGGCAGAATGTCTCTCTGATTTATGCTGTGTCTCTGACAGGGCAGAATGTCTCTGATTTGTGCTGTGTCTCTCACAGGGCAGAATGTCTCTCTGATTTATGCTGTGTCTCTGACAGGGCAGAATGTCTCTCTGATTTATGCTGTGTCTCTGACAGGGCAGAATGTCTCTCTGATTTATGCTGTGTCTCTCACAGGGCAGAATGTCTCTCTGATTTATGCTGTGTCTCTCACAAGGCAGAATGTCTCTCTGATTTATTCTGTGTCTCTGACAGGGCAGAATGTCTCTCTGATTTATGCTGTGTCTCTGACAGGGCAGAATGTCTCTCTGATTTATGCTGTGTCTCTGACAGGGCAGAATGTCTCTCTGATTTATGCTGTGTCTCTCACAGGGCAGAATGTCTCTCTGATTTATGCTGTGTCTCTCACAGGGCAGAATGTCTCTCTGATTTATTCTGTGTCTCTCACAGGGCAGAATGTCTCTCTGATTTATTCTGTGTCTCTGACAGGGCAGAATGTCTCTCTGATTTATGCTGTGTCTCTGACAGGGCAGAATGTCTCTCTGATTTATGCTGTGTCTCTGACAGGGCAGAATGTCTCTGATTTATGCTGTGTCTCTGACAGGGCAGAATGTCTCTCTGATTTATGCTGTGTCTCTGACAGGGCAGAATGTCTCTCTGATTTATTCTGTGTCTCTGACAGGGCAGAATGTCTCTCTGATTTATTCTGTGTCTCTGACAGGGCAGAATGTCTCTGATTTATGCTGTGTCTCTCACAGGGCAGAATGTCTCTCTGATTTATGCTGTGTCTCTGACAGGGCAGAATGTCTCTCTGATTCATGCTGTGTCTCTGACAGGGCAGAATGTCTGATTTATGCTGTGTCTCTCACAGGGCAGAATGTCTCTCTGATTTATGCTGTGTCTCTGACAGGGCAGAATGTCTCTCTGATTCATGCTGTGTCTCTGACAGGGCAGAATGTCTCTCTGATTTATGCTGTGTCTCTGACAGGGCAGAATGTCTCTGATTTATGCTGTGTCTCTCACAGGGCAGAATGTCTCTGATTTATGCTGTGTCTCTCACAGGGCAGAATGTCTCTCTGATTTATGCTGTGTCTCTGACAGGGCAGAATGTCTCTGATTTATGCTGTGTCTCTCACAGGGCAGAATGTCTCTCACAGGGCAGAATGTCTCTCTGATTTATGCTGTGTCTCTGACAGAGCAGAATGTCTCTCACAGGGCAGAATGTCTCTCTGATTTATGCTGTGTCTCTCACAGGGCAGAATGTCTCTCACAGGGCAGAATGTCTCTGATTTATGCTGTGTCTTTCACAGGGCAGAATGTCTCTCACAGGGCAGAATGTCTCTCTGATTTATGCTGTGTCTCGGTCTCTCACAGGGCAGAATGTCTCTCTGATTTATGCTGTGTCTCTGACAGGGCAGAATGTCTCTGATTTATGCTGTGTCTCTGACAGGGCAGAATGTCTCTCTGATTTATGCTGTGTCTCTGACAGGGCAGAATGTCTCTCTGATTTATGCTGTGTCTCTGACAGGGCAGACTGTGTCTCTGATTTATGCTGTGTCTCTGACAGGGCAGAATGTCTCTCTGATTTATGCTGTGTCTCTGACAGGGCAGAATGTCTCTCTGATTTATGCTGTGTCTCTCACAGGGCAGAATGTCTCTCTGATTTATGCTGTGTCTCTCACAGGGCAGAATGTCTCTCACAGGGCAGAATGTCTCTCTGATTTATGCTGTGTCTCGGTCTCTCACAGGGCAGAATGTCTCTCTGATTTATGCTGTGTCTCTGACAGGGCAGAATGTCTCTGATTTGTGCTGTGTCTCTCACAGGGCAGAATGTCTCTCTGATTTATGCTGTGTCTCTGACAGGGCAGAATGTCTCTCTGATTTATGCTGTGTCTCTGACAGGGCAGAATGTCTCTCTGATTTATGCTGTGTCTCTCACAGGGCAGAATGTCTCTCTGATTTATGCTGTGTCTCGGTCTCTCACAGGGCAGAATGTCTCTCTGATTTATGCTGTGTCTCTGACAGGGCAGAATGTCTCTGATTTGTGCTGTGTCTCTCACAGGGCAGAATGTCTCTCTGATTTATGCTGTGCCATTTATGCCATTTTGGGTTGATTAAACATGTCACATACAGATCATTCAGACGTACTGGTATGACTCAACCCCTGCAGAGAAAGTTAAATCCTACTAAAAAGACAGGGATGACAGCTGGGTTACCAGGTGACAGTTATTAATGATTATAACATGGTCAGCCCCCACACAGAATAAATATGAATAAAACAAATCATACAAACACACAGTGACACATCCTCCAGTACATAAACTACTACCCCCAGCCCCTCCAGTACATAAACTACTAGCCCCCCCCAGCCACTCCCCCAGCCCCTCCAGTACATAAACTACTAGCCCCCCAGCCACTCCCCCAGCCCCTCCAGTACATAAACTACCACCCCCAGCCCCTCCAGAACATAAACTACCACCCCCAGCCACTCCCCCAGCCCCTCCAGTACATAAACTACTACCCCAGCCCCTCCAGTACATAAACTACTACCCCCAGCCACTCCCCCAGCCCCTCCAGTACATAAACTACTACCCCCAGCCACTCCCCCAGCCCCTCCAGTACATAAACTACCACCCCCAGCCCCTCCAGTACATAAACTACCACCCCCAGCCACTCCCCCAGCCCCTCCAGTACATAAACTACTACCCCCAGCAACTCCCCCAGCCCCTCCAGTACATAAACTACTACCCCCAGCCACTCCCCCAGCCCCTCCAGTACATAAACTACTACCCCCAGCCACTCCCCCAGCCCCTCCAGTACATAAACTACTACCCCCAGCCACTCCCCCAGCCCTCCAGTACATAAACTACTACCCCCCAGCCACTCCCCCAGCCCCTCCAGTACATAAACTACCACCCCCAGCCCTCCAGTACATAAACGACTACCCCCAGCCCCTCCAGTATATAAACTACCACCCCCAGCCCCTCCAGTACATAAACTACCACCCCCCAGCCACTCCCCCAGCCCCTCCAGTACATAAACTACCACCCCCAGCCCCTCCCCCAGCCCCTCCAGTACATAAACTACCACCCCCAGCCCCTCCCCCAGCCCCTCCAGTACATAAACTACCACCCCCAGCCCTCCAGTACATAAACTACCACCCCCAAGCCCCTCCCCCAGCCCCTCCAGTACATAAACGACCACCCCCAGCCCCCCCTCCCCCAGCCCCTCCAGTACATAAACTACCACCCCCAGCCACTCCCCCAGCCCCTCCAGTACATAAACTACCACCCCCAGCCCCTCCCCCAGCCCCTCCAGTACATAAACTACCACCCCCAGCCACTCCCCCAGCCCCTCCAGTACATAAACTACCACCCCCAGCCACTCCCCCAGCCCCTCCAGTACATAAACTACCACCCCCCAGCCACTCCCCACAGCCCCTCCAGTACATAAACTACTACCCCTCCAGAACATAAACTACCACCCCTCCAGAACATAAACTACCACCCCTCCAGAACATAAACTACCACCCCCAGCCACTCCCCACAACCCCTCCAGTACATAAACTACTACCCCCAGTCACTCCCCCAGCCCCTCCAGTACATAAACTACTACCCCCAGCCCCTCCAGTACATAAACTACCACCCCCAGCCCCTCCAGAACATAAACTACCACCCCCCCAGCCCCTCCAGAACATAAACTACCACCCCTCCAGAACATAAACTACTACCCCCCAGCCCCTCCAGAACATAAACTACTACCCCCAGCCACTCTCCCCCAGCCCCTCCAGTACATAAACTACCACCCCCAGCCCTCCAGAACATAAACTACCACCCCCAGCCCTCCAGAACATAAACTACCACCCCCAGCCCCTCCAGTACATAAACTACCACCCACCAGCCCCTCCAGTCACATAAACTACCACCCCCAGCCCCTCCAGAACATAAACTACCACCCCCAGCCCCTCCAGAACATAAACTACCACCCCCAGCCCCTCCAGAACATAAACTACCACCCCCAGCCCCTCCAGTACATAAACTACCACCCCCAGCCCCTCCAGTACATAAACTACCACCCCCAGCCCCTCCAGAACATAAACTACCACCCCCAGCCCTCCAGAACATAAACTACCACCCCCAGCCGCTCCAGAACATAAACTACCACCCCCAGCCCCTCCAGTACATAAACTACCACCCCCAGTCACTCCCCCAGCCCCTCCAGAACATAAACTACCACCCCCAGCCCCTCCAGAACATAAACTACCACCCCCAGCCCCTCCAAAACATAAACTACCACCCCCAGCCCCTCCAAAACATAAACTACCACCCCCAGCCCCTCCAGAACATAAACTACCAGCCCCCCAGTCACTCCCCCAGCCCTCCAGTACATAAACTACCACCCCCAGCCCCTCCAGAACATAAACTACCACCCCCAGCCCCTCCAGAACATAAACTACCACCCCCAGCCCCTCCAGAACATAAACTACCACCCCCCAGCCCCTCCAGTACATAAACTACCACCCCCAGTCACTCCCCCAGCCCCTCCAGTACATAAACTACCACCCCCCAGTCACTCCCCCAGCCCCTCCAGAACATAAACTACCACCCCCCAGCCCCTCCAGAACATAAACTACCACCCCCAGCCCCTCCAAAACAAACTACCACCCCCAGTCACTCCCCCAGCCCCTCCAGTACATAAACTCCCACCCCCCAGTCCCCTCCAGAACATAAACTACCTCCCCCAGCCCCTCCAGAACATAAACTACCACCCCCAGCCCCTCCAGTACATAAACTACCACCCCCCAGTCCCTCCCCCAGCCCTCCAGTACATAAACTACCCCCCCCCAGCCCCTCCAGAACATAAACTACCACCCCCCAGCCCCTCCAGAACATAAACTACCACCCCCCAGCCCCTCCAGAACATAAACTACCACCCCCAGCCCTCCAGAACATAAACTACCACCCCCAGTCACTCCCCCAGCCCTCCAGTACATAAATTACCACCCCCCAGCCCCTCCAGAACATAAACTACCACGGCCCAGCCCTCCAGAACATAAACTACCACCCCCAGCCCCTCCAGAACATAAACTACCACCCCCAGTCCCCTCCAAAACATAAACTACCACCCCCAGTCCCCTCCAGAACATAAACTACCACCCCCCAGCCCCTCCAGAACATAAACTACCACCCCCAGCCCGTCCAGTACATAAGCTACTACCCACCCAGCCCCTCCAGTACATAAACTACCACCCCCCAGCCCCTCCAGTACATAAACTACCACCCCTCCCAGCCCCTCCAGTACATAAACTACCACCCCCAGCCCCTCCAGTACATAAACTACCACCCCCAGTCACTCCCCCAGCCCCTCCAGTACATAAACTACCCCCCCCCAGCCCTCCAGTACATAAACTACTACCCCCAGTCACTCCCCCAGCCCCTCCAGTACATAAACTACCACCCCCAGCCCCTCCAGTACATAAACTACCACCCCCAGCCCCTCCAGAACATAAACTACCACCCCCAGCCCCTCCAGTACATAAACTACCACCCCAGCCCCCAGTAAATAAACTACCACCCCCAGCCCCTCCAGAACATCAACTACCACCCCCAGCCCCTCCAGTACATAAACTACCACCCCCAGTCACTCCCCCAGCCCCTCCAGTACATAAACTACCACCCCCAGCCCCTCCAGTACATAAACTACCAGCCCCCCAGTCACTCCCCCAGCCCCTCCAGAACATAAACTACCACCCCCAGCCCCTCCAGAACATAAACTACCACCCCCAGCCCCTCCAGTACATAAACTACCACCCCCAGCCCTCCAGAACATAAACTACCACCCCCAGCCCCTCCAGAACATAAACTACCACCCCCAGCCCCTCCCAGAACATAAACTACCACCCCCAGCCCCTCCAGAACATAAACTACCACCCCCAGCCCCTCCAGTACATAAACTACCAGCCCCCCCAGTCACTCCCCCAGCCCTCCAGTACATAAACTACCACCCCCAGTCACTCCCCCCAGCCCCTCCAGAACATAAACTACCACCCCCAGCCCCTCCAGAACATAAACTACCACCCCTCCAAAACATAAACTACCACCCCCAGTCACTCCCCCCAGCCCTCCAGTACATAAACTACCACCCCCCAGCCCCTCCAGAACATAAACTACCAGTCCCCAGCCACTCCAGAACATAAACTACCACCCTCCAGAACATAAACTACCACCCCCAGTCACTCCCCCAGCCCCTCCAGTACATAAACTACCACCCCCAGCCCCTCCAGAACATAAACTACCCCCCCAGCCCTCCAGAACATAAACTACCACCCCCCAGCCCCCTCCAGAACATAAACTACCACCCCCAGTCACTCCCCAGCCCCTCCAGTACATAAACTACCACCCCCAGCCCCTCCAGAACATAAACTACCACCGCCCAGCCCCTCCAGAACATAAACTACCACCCCCAGCCCCTCCAGAACATAAACTACCACCCCCCAGCCCTCCAGAACATAAACTACCACCCCCAGCCCCTCCAGTACATAAACTACCACCCCCAGTACATAAACTACCACCCCCAGGCTCTCCAGAACATAAACTACCACCCCCAGCCCCTCCAGTACATAAACTACCACCCCCAGCCCCTCCAGTACATAAACTACCACCCCCCAGTCACTCCCCCAGCCCCTCCAGTACATAAACTACCACCCCCCAGCCCCTCCAGTACATAAACTACCACCCCCAGTCACTCCCCCAAGCCCCTCCAGAACATAAACTACCACCCCCAGCCCCTCCAGAACATAAACTACCACCCCCAGGCCCTCCAGTACATAAACTACCACCCCAGTCACTCCCCCAGCCCCTCCAGAACATAAACTCCCCCCCCCCAGCCCCTCCAGAACATAAACTACCTCCCCCAGCCCCTCCAGTACATAAGCTACTACCCACCCAGCCCCTCCAGTACATAAACTACCACCCCCAGCCCCTCCAGTACATAAACTACCACCCCTCCCAGCCCCTCCAGTACATAAACTACCACCCCCAGCCCCTCCAGTACATAACTACCACCCCCAGTCACTCCCCCAGCCCCTCCAGTACATAAACTACCACCCCAGTCACTCCCCCAGCCCCTCCAGTAGATAAACTACCACCCCCAGCCCCTCCAGTACATAAACTACTACCCCCAGGCACTCCCCCCCAGCCCCTCCAGTACATAAACTACCACCCCCCAGCCCCTCCAGTACATAAACTACCACCCCCAGCCCCTCCAGAACATAAACTACCACCCCCAGCCCCTCCAGTACATAAACTACCACCCCCAGCCCCTCCAGTAAATAAACTACCACCCCCCAGCCCCTCCAGAACATCAACTACCATCAACTAGTCACTCTCCCCCATCAACTAGTCACTCTCCCCCAGCCCGCTTCCGAGTCCCTTCGTCACTCTCCGCCAGCCCTCCTCGTCACTCTCCCCCAGCCCTCCTAGTCACTCTCCCCCAACCTTCCTAGTCACTCTCCCCCAGCCTTCCTAGTCACTCTCACCCAGCCCTCCTAGTCACTCTCACCCAGCCCTCCTCGTCACTCTCACCCAGCCCTCGCACCCAGCCCTCCTCGCACCCAGCCCTCCTAGTCCCTCTCCCCCAGCCCTCCTAGTCCCTCTCCCCCAGCCCTCCTAGTCCCTCTCCCCCAGCCCTCCTAGTCCCTCTCCCCCAGCCCTCCTAGTCACTCTCCGCCAGCCCTCTTCCCAGTCCCCTAGTCACTCTCCCCCAGCCCTCATCCCAGTCCCCTAGTCACTCTCCCCCAGCCCGCTTCCCAGTCCCTTCGTCACTCTCCGCCAGCCCTCCTCGTCACTCTCCCCCAGCCCTCCTAGTCACTCTCCCCCAGCCTTCCTAGTCACTCTCCCCCAGCCCTCCTCGTCACTCTCACCCAGCCCTCCTAGTCACTCTCCCCCAGCCCTCCTCGTCACTCTCCCCCAGCCCTCCTCGTCACTCTCACCCAGCCCTCCTCGTCACTCTCCCCAGCCCTCCTCGTCACTCTCACCCAGCCCTCCTAGTCACTCTCCGCCAGCCCTCCTAGTCACTCTCCGCCAGCCCTCTTCCCAGTCCCCTAGTCATCTCCCCCAGCCCTCTTTCCAGTCCCCTAGTCAATCTCCCCCAGCCCTCTTCCCTGTCCCCTAGTCACCTCTCCCCCAGCCCTCCTAGTCACTCTCACCCAGTCCTCCTAGTCAGTCTCCCCCAGCCCTCCTAGTCACTCTCCCCCAGCCCTCCTAGTCCCTCTCCCCCAGCCCTCCTAGTCCCTCTCCCCCAGCCCTCCTAGTCCCTCTCCCCCAGCCCTCCTAGTCCCTCTCCCCCAGCCCTCCTAGTCCCTCTCCCCAGCCCTCCTAGTCCCTCTCCCCCAGCCCTCCTAGTCCCTCTCCCCCAGCCCTCCTAGTCCCTCTCCCCCAGCCCTCCTAGTCCCTCTCCCCCAGCCCTCCTCGTCCCTCCCCCCCAGCCCTCCTAGTCCCTCTCCCCCAGCCCTCCTCCCCCCAGCAGTACTCACCTTGCCACATAGCTGAGTATGTGTGCCCGGATCACCATGCCCGCCTGTCTCCGCACCTCTTCCCTCCCCTTCTCCAGCCGGTGTTCCAGCTCTTCCTTCAGGAACACCTGCAAGACATGACGCGCGGCATGGCCAGTCAGAGATAGGGATTGAGGTTAGGTCCTGCAGGGTAGTTAGTTATTCTTGAGAAGGTCTGAATGCAGTCCGTTTAAGCACAGCTGTTTGCTACAGAGCTCCTAGCTGTTCGCTACTCTTCCCTGCTAGCTACTCTTCGCTACTCTTCCCTGCTAGCTACTCTTCCCTGCTAGCTACTCTTCCCTGCTAGCTACTCTTCCCTGCTAGCTACTCTTCCCTGTTAGCTACTCTTCCCTGCTAGCTACTCTCCCTGCTAGCTACTCTCCCTGCTACTCTCACTGTTAGCTACTCTCCCTGCTACTCTCACTGTTAGCTACTCTCCCTGCTACTCTGCCTCTCTCTGGGATAAGTCCTCTTGATAAGGACTGGGACCGACCGGTGCTGGTTTCTCCCTGACTGTCACTGCAGAGAGCCCAGTGGAACACTATGACGGTGCTGCTACTGCAAAGAGTCAGTGTTGTGTTGTTAGTCCCACAGCTAACATCCTGTCTGTGTTCTGGCTCTCTGGCTTCTTACTGATTACTAAGGGAGAGACAGGAGGCAGGGCGGGAGAGAGAGAGAGAGAGACAGAGACACAGGAGGGGAGGAGGCAGGGCGAGAGAGAGACAGGAGGGGAGGAGGCAGGGCGAGAGAGAGACAGGAGGGGAGGAGGCAGGGCGAGAGAGAGACAGGAGGGGAGGAGGCAGGGCGAGAGAGAGAGAGAGAGAGAGAGAGAGAGAGAGAGAGAGAGAGAGAGAGAAGAGGAGGCAGTGTGAGAGAGAGAGAGAGAAGAGGAGGCAGTGTGAGAGAGAGAGAGAGAGAGAGAGAGAGAGAGAGTTTTGAAACTGTTGTATGTGTAATGTTTACTGTTAATTTTTGTTGTTTTTCACTTTATATATTCACTTTGTATGTTGTCTACCTCACTTGCTTTGGCAATGTTAACACATGTTTCCCATGCCAATAAAGCCCTTGAATTGAATTGAGAGAGAGAGAGAGAGAGAGAGAGAGAGAGAGAGAGAGAGAGAGAGAGAGAGAGAGAGAGAGAGAGAGAGAGAGAGAGAGTGAGAAAGAAAGAGACAGACGGGTTGCGTTGGGAGGTGCACAGGCAGAGAGAGAGATTGAAATTGAAAGGGAGAGACACTAGAGGGGAGGGGATGGCACTCCTCCAAGAGCAGACCATTCCCCTCCTCCCATGAAAGAGCATTCCACTGGGTCTAGATAACCTTCCCTGACTGAAAACTGCAGGTTTATCAGCTCCTGCTAACTGGGCCAGATGTTCCAGTAATCACAGTCACACAGCTGTAGTTCTGCTCCCCCCAGCCCTGCTCCCCCCAGCCCTGCTCCCCACAGGCCTGCTCCCCACAGACATGCTCCCCACAGCCCTGCTCTCCCAGCCCTGCTCTCCCCAGCCCTGCTCTCCCCAGCCCTGCTCTCCCCAGCCCTGCTCCCCACAGACCTGCTCCCCACAGCCCTGCTCCCCACAGCCCTGCTCCCCACAGCCCTGCTCTCCCCAGCTCTACTCCCCCCAGCCTGCTCCCCCCATTTCTGCTCCTGCCTGCCCCAGCTCTGCCCCCCAGCCTGCTCTCCCCAGCTCTGCTCCCCCAGCCCTGCTCCCCCAGCTCTGCTCCCCCAGACCTGCTCCCCCAGCTCTGCTCCCCCAGCTCTGCTCCCCCAGACCTGCTCCCCCCAGCTCTGCTCCCCCAGCTCTGCTCCCCCAGCCCCTACCCCCAACCCTCTTTCCTGTCCCATCCCCACCCCTCTAATCCCTCCTCCCTGTCCCATCCCCACCCCCAACCCTCCTCCCTGTCCCATCCCCACCCCCAACCCTCTTCTCTGTCCCATCCCTCCTCCCCTGTCCCATCCCACCCCCAACCCTCTTCTCTGTCCCATCCCCAACCCAACCCTCCTCCCCTGTCCCATCCCCACCCCCCAACCCTCTTCTCTGTCCCATCCCCTCCCCTCCTCCCCTGTCCCATCCCCTCCTCCCCTGTCCCATCCCCTCCCATTTGTCCCATCCCCTCCTCCCCTGTCCCATCCCTTACCCCCCAACCCTCTTCTCTGTCCCATCCCCAACCCAACCCTCCTCCCCTGTCCCATCCCCCCCACCCCCAACCCTCTTCTCTGTCCCATCCCCTCCCCTCCTCCCCTGTCCCATCCCCCCTCCCCTGTCCTATCCCCACCCCCAACCCTCCTCCCCTGTCCCATCCCCTCCTCCCCTGTCCCATCCCCACCCCCAACCCTCCTCCCTGTCCCATCCCCACCCCCAACCCTCTTCCCTGTCCCATCCCTCCTCCCTGTCCCATCCCCCCCCCAACCCTCCTCCCCTGTCCCATCCCCAACCCAACCCTCTTCTCTGTCCCATCCCTCCTCCTCCCTGTCCTATCCCCACCCCCAACCCTCCTCCCTGTCCCATCCCCCCCCCCAACCCTCTCCCTGTCCCATCCCCCCCCCCCAACCCTGTTCTCTGTCCCACCCCCCCCCATCCTCCTCCCTGTCCCATCCCCACCCCCCAGCCCTCTTGCCCTGTCCCATCCCCACCCCCCCCAACCCTCTTTCCCTGTCCCATCCCCACCCCCAACCTCTTCTCTATCCCACCCCCCCCCTTGCTCCCCAACCCCCCCTATCCCTCTTCTCTGTCCCATCCCCAACCCTCTTCCCTCCCTCCCCCACCCCATCCCCAGCTCCCCAACCCTCTTCTCTATCCCATCCCCACCCCCCAGCTCCCCACCTCTTCCCCTATCCCACCCCCACCCCACCCCCAGCTCTCCAACCCTCTTCTCTGTCCCATCCCCACCCCCACCCCCAACCCTCTTCCCTGTCCCACCCCCACCCCCAGCCCCAACCCTCTTCTCTATCCCATCCCCACCCCCACCCCCAACCCTCTTCTCTATCCCATCGCCACCCCCACCCCCCAGCTCCCCCAACCCTCTTCCCCTATCCCACCCCACCCCAGCTCCCCAACCCTCTTCTCTATCCCACCCCCACCCCCAGCTCCCCAACCCTTCTCTATCCCACCCCCACCCCAGCTCCCCAACCCTCTTCTCTATCCCACCCCCACCCCCCAGCTCCCCAACCCTCTTCCCCTATCCCACCCCCCCCCACCCCCAGCTCCCCAACCCTCTTCTCTATCCCACCCCCACCCCACCCCCAGCTCCCCAACCCTCTTCTCTATCCCCCCACCCCCACCCCAGCTCCCCAACCCTCTTCTCTATCCCATCCCCCACCCCCAGCTCCCCAACCCTCTTCTCTATCCCATCCCACCCCACCCCAGCTCCCCAACCCTCTTCTCTATCCCATCGCCACCCCACCAGCTCCCCAACCCTCTTCTCTATCCCACCCCACCCCAGCTCCCCAACCCTCTTCTCTATCCCACCCCCCACACCCCAGCTCCCCAACCCTCTTCCCTATCCCACCCCCACCCCAGCTCCCCAACCTCTTCTCTATCCCACCCCCACCCCCAGCTCCCCAACCCTCTTCTCTATCCCATCCCCCCCCACCCCCAGCTCCCCAACCCTCTTCTCTATCCCCGCCACCCCCACCCCAGCTCCCCAACCCTCTTCTCTATCCCATCACCACCCCCACCCCAGCTCCCCAACCCTCTTCTCTATCCCATCCCCACCCCACCCCCCCCAGCTCCCCAACCCTCTTCTCTATCCCATCCCCACCCCCACCCCCCCCCAGCTCCCCAACCCTCTTCTCTATCCCATCCCCACCCCACCCCAGCTCCCCAACCCTCTTCTCTATCCCACCCCCACCCCCAGCTCCCCAACCCTCTTCCCTCTATCCCCATCCCACCCCCACCCCAGCTCCCCAACCCTCTTCTCTATCCCACCCCCACCCCAGCTCCCCAACCCTCTTCTCTATCCCCCCCCACCCCAGCTCCCCAACCCGCTTCTCTATCCCACCCCCACCCCACCCCCAACCCTCTTCTCTATCCCATCCCCACCCCAGCTCCCCAACCCTCTTCTCTATCCCACCCCCACCCCAGCTCCCCAACCCTCTTCTCTATCCCACCCCCACCCCCCCCCAGCTCCCCAACCCTCTTCTCTATCCCCCCCACCCCAGCTCCCCAACCCTCTTCCCTATCCCACCCCCACCCCCAGCTCCCCAACCCTCTTCTCTATCCCATCCCACCCCAGCTCCCCAACCCTCTTCTCTATCCCACCCCCACCCCAGCTCCCCAACCCTCTTCTCTATCCCATCCCCACCCCAGCTCCCCAACCCTCTTCTCTATCCCACCCCCACCCCAGCTCCCCAACCCTCTTCTCTATCCCATCCCCACCCCAGCTCCCCAACCCTCTTCTCTATCCCACCCCACCCCAGCTCCCCAACCCTCTTCTCTATCCCACCCCCACCCCAGCTCCCCAACCCTCTTCTCATCCCCTCCCCTCCTCCCCTGTCCCATCCCCCCCTCCTCCCCTGTCCCATCCCCTCCCCTCCTCCCTGTCCCATCCCCTCTGTCCCAACCCTCCTCCCCTGTCCCATCCCCACCCCCAACCCTGTTTCCCCTCCCATCCCGACCCCCAACCTTCTTCTCAGCTCCCATCCCCTCTTCCCCTATCCCATCCCCAGCTCCTGTTTCCCTCCCACTCTCCCCTGTCCCACCCCCAGCCCCCACCCCTGTTCTCTGTCCTATCCCATCCCCAGCTCCCTGTCCCATCCCCAACCCAGCCCATTGCCCTGTCCCATCCCCAGCCCCCAACCCTCTTCCCTGTCCCATCCCACCCCCAGCCCTCTTCTCTCCCCCACTCTCCGAGTCGTCAGAGAGGCATCCCCAACCCTCTTCCCTATCCCATCCCCACTCCCCCAACCCTCTTGCCCTGTCGCCATCCCCACCCCCAACCCTCTTCTCTGTCCCATCTCTGTTTCTCCCCCTGTCCCAGTCGCAGACCCACCCCAGCTCCCCAACCCTCTTCCCTATCCCACCCCCAGCTCCTGTTTCTCCTCTACACTCTCCGAGTCCCACCCCCACCCCCAGCTCCCCAACCCTCTTCTCTATCCCACCCCAGCTCCTGTTTCTCCTCAACCCTCTCCCTAGTCCCACCCCCACCCCAGCTCCCCAACCCTCTTCCCCTATCCCACCCCCACCCCCTGTTTCTCCCCTACCCACTTCCCCTAGTCCCACCCCACCCCAGCTCCCCAACCCTCTTCTCTTCCCATCCCACCCCCCCCCACCCCCAGCTCCCCAAACCTCTTCTCTATCCCAGTCGCCACCCAGACCCCCAGCTCCTGGACAACCCTCTTCTCTATCCCACCCCCACCCCAGCTCCCCAACCCTCCTCTATCCCATCCCCACTGCCACTTTCCCCACCCCAGCTCCACAATCAGACATGGATCTAATCCCACCCCCACCCCAGCTCCCCCAACCCTCTTTCTATCCCACCCCCACCCCAGTTTCTCCCCTACACTCTTCTCAAAAATATGGCACCCCTGACCCCCAGCTCCCCAACCCTCTTCCCTATCCCACCCCCACCCCCAGCTCCCCAACCCTCTACACTATCCAGTCAAACTACCCTCTTCTCTATCCCACCCCCACCCAAACTACCACTCCTCTACATCTATCCAGTCAACAAACTACCACCCCAGCTCAATAACCCTACTTCACTATCCCAGGGTCAATAAACTACCACCTACATTACCCAGTCCCAAACCACCACCACCCCAGCTCAACCCTCTTAAACTACCACTACAGGGTCCCCAACTACCACTACATCTTCAGGGTCAATAAACCCCCACTACAGCTCCCAACCCTCTTCCCCTATCCCACCCCCAGCCCCAGCTCCCCAACCCTCTACACCCCTAGTCGCCACCCCACCCCAGCTCCAATAAACTACCATTATCCCATCCCTACCCCCAGCTCAATAAACCCACTTCTTACACAGTCAATCCCATCCCACCCCCACCCTCTTCCAAACTACCACACCCCCAGGGTCCTGTTTCTCCTCTACACCAGGGCTCCCTCCAGCTCCCCAACCCTCTTCAATCCCAAACTACCATTACATTACACAGCTCAACAAAACTACCACTATCCCAGGGTCAATAAACTACCTACTATCCCACCCCCAGCTCAATAAACTCCACTACACTCTCCAGTCGCAATAAACTACCAACCCTACATTACCCTATCCCACCCCCAGCTCCTGTTTCTAAACTACCACTCTACAGTCGCAGTCAATAAACTACCACAACATCAATAAACTTCCACATCCATGGTCAACAAACTACCAGGGTCAACAAACTACTTCCTCACCACACAATCAGACAAACTAATTACTGTTTCAACAGGAAATACTACTACTTTCAAACCCACTACAGGGTCAATAACTTTAACCAGGGTCAAAAATACCACTATAGGGTCAAAACACTAACGCACTAAAGGTCAATAAACTACACTAAGGGTCAATAAACATTACACAGGGGGTCAAAACTACCATTACATTACAAGTCAACAAACTTACAGGGTCAACAAACTACCACTACAGGGTCAATAAACTACCACTACAGGGTCAATAAACTACCACTACAGGGTCAATAAACTACCACTACAGGGTCAACAAACTACTACAGGGTCAATAAACTACCACTACAGGGTCAACAAACTACCACTACAGGCTCAATAAACTACCACTACAGGGTCAATAAACTACCACTACAGGGTAAACAACAAACTACAAACTACCACTACAGGGTCAACAAACTACCATTACTACAGGGTCAATAAACTACCACTACAGGGTCAATAAACTACCACTACAGGGTCAATAAACTACCTACTACAGGGTCAATAAACTACCACTACAGGGTCAACAAACTACCACTACAGGGTCAATAAACTACCACTACAGGGTCAATAAACTACCACTACAGGGTCAATAAACTACCACTACAGGGTCAATAAACTACCACTACAGGGTCAACAAACTACCACTACAGGGTCAATAAACTACCACTACAGGGTCAACAAACTACCACTACAGGGTCAACAAACTACCACTACAGGGTCAATAAACTACCACTACAGGGTCAATAAACTACCACTACAGGGTCAATAAACTACCACTACAGGGTCAACAAACAAACTACCACTACAGGGTCAATAAACTACCACTACAGGGTCAATAAACTACTACTACAGGGTCAATAAACTACCACTACAGGGGTCACAGGGTCAACAAACTACCACTACAGGGTCAACAAACTACCACTACAGGGTCAACAAACTACCACTACAGGGTCAACAAACTACCAATAAACTACAGGGTCAATAAACTCAACAAACCACTACAGGGTCAATAAACTACCACTACAGGGTCAATAAACTACCACTACAGGGTCAACAAACTACCACTACAGGGTCAACAAACTACCACTACAGGGTCAACAAACTACCACTACAGGGTCAATAAACTACCACTACAGGGTCAACAAACTACCACTACAGGGTCAACAAACTACCACTACAGGGTCAATAAACTACAGGGTCAATAAACTACCACTACAGGGTCAACAAACTACCACTACAGGGTCAACAAACTACCACTACAGGGTCAATAAACTACCACTACAGGGTCAATAAACTACCACTACAGGGTCAATAAACTACCACTACAGGGTCAATAAACTACCACTACAGGGTCAATAAACTACCACTACAGGGTCAACAAACTACCACTACAGGGTCAATAAACTACCACTACAGGGTCAATAAACTACCACTACAGGGTCAATAAACTACCACTACAGGGTCAATAAACTACCACTACAGGGTCAATAAACTACCACTACAGGGTCAACAAACTACCACTACAGGGTCAATAAACTACCACTACAGGGTCAATAAACTACCACTACAGGGTCAATAAACTACCACTACAGGGTCAACAAACAAACTACCACTACAGGGTCAACAAAAACTACTACAGGGTCAACAAACTACAGGGTCAATAAACTACCACTACTACAGGGTCAATAAACTACCACTACAGGGTCAATAAACTACCACTACAGGGTCAACAAACTACCACTACAGGGTCAACAAACTACTACTACAGGGTCAATAAACTACCACTACAGGGTCAACAAACTACCACTACAGGGTCAACAAACTACCACTACAGGGTCAACAAAATACTACTACAGGGTCAACAAACTACCACTACAGGGTCAACAAACTACCACTACAGGGTCAATAAACTACCACTACAGGGTCAATAAACTACCACTACAGGGTCAACAAACTACCACTACAGGGTCAACAAACTACCACTACAGGGTCAACAAACTACCACTACAGGGTCAACAAACTACCACTACAGGGTCAACAAACTACCACTACAGGGTCAACAAACTACCACTACAGGGTCAACAAACTACCACTACAGGGTCAACAAACTACCACTACAGGGTCAATAAACTACCACTACAGGGTCAATAAACTACCACTACAGGGTCAACAAACTACCACTACAGGGTCAATAAACTACCACTACAGGGTCAATAAACTACCACTACAGGGTCAATAAACTACCACTACAGGGTCAATAAACTACCACTACAGGGTCAATAAACTACCACTACAGGGTCAATAAACTAAACTACCACTACAGGGTCAACAAACTACCACTACAGGGTCAATAAACTACCACTACAGGGTCAATAAACTACCACTACAGGGTCAATAAACTACCACTACAGGGTCAATAAACTACCACTACAGGGTCAACAAACTACCACTACAGGGTCAATAAACTACCACTACAGGGTCAATAAACTACCACTACAGGGTCAATAAACTACCACTACAGGGTCAATAAACTACCACTACAGGGTCAATAAACTACCACTACAGGGTCAATAAACTACCACTACAGGGTCAATAAACTACCACTACAGGGTCAACAAACTACTACTACAGGGTCAATAAACTACCACTACAGGGTCAATAAACTACCACTACAGGGTCAACAAAATACTACTACAGGGTCAATAAACTACTACTACAGGGTCAATAAACTACCACTACAGGGTCAATAAACTACCACTACAGGGTCAACAAACTACTACTACAGGGTCAAAAAAACTACACTAAACTACAGGGTCAATAAACTACCACTACAGGGTCAATAAACTACCACTACAGGGTCAATAAACTACCACTACAGGGTCAACAAACTACTACTACAGGGTCAATAAACTACCACTACAGGGTCAACAAAATACTACTACAGGGTCAATAAACTACCACTACAGGGTCAACAAAATACTACTACAGGGTCAATAAACTACCACTACAGGGTCAACAAACTACCACTACAGGGTCAATAAACTACCACTACAGGGTCAATAAACTACCACTACAGGGTCAATAAACTACCACTACAGGGTCAACAAAATACTACTACAGGGTCAATAAACTACCACTACAGGGTCAACAAACTACCACTACAGGGTCAACAAACTACCACTACAGGGTCAACAAAATACTACTACAGGGTCAATAAACTACCACTACAGGGTCAATAAACTACCACTACAGGGTCAACAAAATACTACTACAGGGTCAACAAAATACTACTACAGGGTCAATAAACTACCACTACAGGGTCAATAAACTACCACTACAGGGTCAATAAACTACACTACAGGGTCAACAAAATACTACTACAGGGTCAATAAACTACCACTACAGGGTCAACAAACTACCACTACAGGGTCAATAAACTACCACTACAGGGTCAACAAACTACTACTACAGGGTCAATAAACTACCACTACAGGGTCAATAAACTACCACTACAGGGTCAATAAACTACCACTACAGGGTCAACAAAATACTACTACAGGGTCAACAAACTACTACTACAGGGTCAATAAACTACCACTACAGGGTCAATAAACTACCACTACAGGGTCAACAAAATACTACTACAGGGTCAATAAACTACTACTACAGGGTCAATAAACTACCACTACAGGGTCAATAAACTACCACTACAGGGTCAACAAACTACCACTACAGGGTCAACAAACTACCACTACAGGGTCAATAAACTACCACTACAGGGTCAACAAACTACCACTACAGGGTCAACAAACTACCACTACAGGGTCAATAAACTACCACTACAGGGTCAATAAACTACCACTACAGGGTCAATAAACTACCACTACAGGGTCAACAAACTACCACTACAGGGTCAACAAACTACCACTACAGGGTCAATTGAGCAGAGAATGAGATCCTCAGATCTCTAACTGCACTTTCTGTCTCAATGTATATTTCAATTCAAAGAGATTGATTGGGAAACGTACGTTAACTAGGTAATAAACAAAAGCGAAATAAACAACACAAATTAACAGTAAACATATTACACTCATAAAAGTTCCAAAAGAATAAAAGATTTCAAATGTCATATTAAGTTAATTGTTAACGTACAAAAGGGAACATTAACATAAATATGGGTTGTATTTACAATGGTGTTTGTTCTTCACTGGTTGCCCTTTTTTTGTGGCAAAGCTGTGAATGATCAAGGCAAGAAGGGCCTTCTATGCAATCAAAAGGAACATAAAATTCAACATACCAATTAGGATCTGGCTAAAAATACTTGAATCAGTTATAGAACCCATTGCCCTTTATGGTTGTGAGGTCTGGGGTCCGCTCACCAACCAATAATTCACAAAATGGGAAAAACTACAGATTGAGACACTGCATGCAGAATTCTGCTAAAATATCCTCCGTGTACAACGTAGAACACCAAATTTTTATTTTATTTTTTTATTTCACCTTTATTTAACCAGGTAGGCTAGTTGAGAACAAGTTCTCATTTGCAACTGCGACCTGGCCAAGATAAAGCATAGCAGTGTGAACAGACAACAGAGTTACACATGGAGTAAACAATTAGCAAGTCAATAACACAGTAGAAAAAATGGGCAATCTATATACAATGTGTGCAAAAGGCATGAGGAGGTAGGCGAATAATACAATTTTGCAGATTAACACTGGAGTGATAAATGATCAGATGGGCATGTACAGGTAGAGATATTGGTGATATTGGTGTGCAAAAGAGCAGAAAAGTAAATAAATAAAAACAGTATAAAAACAGTATGGGAATGAGGCAGGTGAAAAAGGGTGAGCTATTTACCTATAGACTATGTACAGCTGCAGCGATCGGTTAGCTGCTCGGATAGCTGATGTTTGAAGTTGGTGAGGGAGATAAAAGTCTCCAACTTCAGCGATTTTTGCAATTCGTTCCAGTCACAGGCAGCAGAGTACTGGAACGAAAGGCGGCCAAATGAGGTGTTGGCTTTAGGGATGATCAGTGAGATACACCTGCTGGAGCGCGTGCTACGGATGGGTGTTGCCATCGTGACCAGTGAACTGAGATAAGGCGGAGCTTTACCTAGCATGGACTTGTAAATGACCTGGAGCCAGTGGGTCTGGCGACGAATATGTAGTGAGGGCCAGCCGACTAGAGCATACAAGTCGCAGTGGTGGGTGGTATAAGGTGCTTTAGTGACAAAACGGATGGCACTGTGATAGACTGCATCCAGTTTGCTGAGTAGAGTGTTGGAAGCCATTTTGTAGATGACATCGCCGAAGTCGAGGATCGGTAGGATAGTCAGTTTTACTAGGGTAAGCTTGGCAGCGTGAGTGAAGGAGGCTTTGTTGCGGAATAGAAAGCCGACTCTGGATTTGATTTTTGATTGGAGATGTTTGATGTGAGTCTGGAAGGAGAGTTTGCAGTCTAGCCAGACACCTAGGTACTTATAGATGTCCACATATTCAAGGTTGGAACCATCCAGGGTGGTGATGCTAGTCGGGCATGCGGGTGCAGGCAGCGATCGGTTGAAAAGCATGCATTTGGTTTTACTCGCGTTTAAGAGCAGTTGGAGGCCACGGAAGGAGTGCTGTATGGCATTGAAGCTCGTTTGGAGGTTTGATAGCACAGTGTCCAATGACGGGCCGAAAGTATATAGAATGGTGTCGTCTGCGTAGAGGTGGATCAGGGAATCGCCCGCAGCAAGAGCAACATCATTGATATATACAGAGAAAAGAGTCGGCCCGAGAATTGAACCCTGTGGCACCCCCATAGAGACTGCCAGAGGACCGGACAGCATGCCCTCTGATTTGACACACTGAACTCTGTCTGCAAAGTAATTGGTGAACCAGGCAAGGCAGTCATCCGAAAAAACCGAGGCTGTTGAGTCTGCCGATAAGAATTTGGTGATTGACAGAGTCGAAAGCCTTGGCGAGGTCGATGAAGACGGCTGCACAGTACTGTCTTTTATCGATGGCGGTTATGATATCATTTAGTACCTTGAGTGTGGCTGAGGTGCACCCGTGACCGGCTCGGAAACCAGATTGCACAGCGGAGAAGGTACGGTGGGATTCGAGATGGTCAGTGACCTGTTTGTTGACTTGGCTTTCGAAGACCTTAGATAGGCAGGGCAGGATGGATATAGGTCTATAGCAGTTTGGGTCCAGGGTGTCTCCTCCTTTGAAGAGGGGGATGACTGCGGCAGCTTTCAATCCTTGGGGATCTCAGACGATATGAAAGAGAGGTTGAACAGGCTGGTGATAGGGGTTGCGACAATGGCGGCAGATAGTTTCAGAAATAGCGGGTCCAGATTGTCAAGCCCAGCTGATTTGTACGGGTCCAGGTTTTGCAGCTCTTTCAGAACATCTGCTATCTGGATTTGGGTAAAGGAGAACCTGGAGAGGCTTGGGTGAGGAACTACGGGGGGGCGGAGCTGTTGGCCGAGGTTGGAGTAGCCAGGCGGAAGGCATGGCCAGCCGTTGAGAAGTGCTTATTGAAGTTTTCGATAATCATGGATTTATCGGTGGAGACCGTGTTTCCTAGCCTCAGTGCAGTGGGCAGCTGGGAGGAGGTGCTCTTGTTCTCCATGGACTTCACAGTGTCCCAGAACTTTTTGGAGTTGGAGCTACAGGATGCAAACTTTTGCCTGAAGAAGCTGGCCTTAGCTTTCCTGACTGACTGCGTGTATTGGTTCCTGACTTCCCTGAACAGTTGCATATCACGGGGCTATTCGATGCTATTGCAGTCCGCCACAGGATGTTTTTGTGCTGGTCGAGGGCAGTCAGGTCTGGGGTGAACCAAGGGCTGTATCTGTTCTTGGTTCTGCATTTTTGAACGGAGCATGCTTATCCAAAATGGTGAGGAAGTTACTTTTAAAGAATGACCAGGCATCCTCAACTGACGGGATGAGGTCAATGTCCTTCCAGGATACACGGGCCAGGTCGATTAGAAAGGCCTGCTCACAGAAGTGTTTTAGGGAGCGTTTGACAGTGATGAGGGGTGGTCGTTTGACTGCGGCTCCGTGGCGGATACAGGCGATGAGGCAGTGATCGCTGAGATCCTGGTTGAAGACAGCGGAGGTATATTTGGAGGGCCAGTTGGTCAGGATGACGTCTATGAGGGTGCCCTTGTTTACAGAGTTAGGGTTGTACCTGGTGGGTTCCTTGATGATTTGCGTGAGATTGAGGGCATCTAGCTTAGATTGTAGGACTGCCGGGGTGTTAAGCATATCCCAGTTTAGGTCACCTAACAGGACAAACTCTGAAGCTAGATGGGGGCGATCAATTCACAAATGGTGTCCAGGGCACAGCTGGGAGCTGACGGGGGTCGGTAGCAGGCATAATGCAAAGCAAAATTATGCCTAAATCCAGGAAAGAGCCGTTAAATTCTACAACCACCTAAAAGGAAGTGATTCCCGAACCTTCCATAACAAAGCCATCACCTACAGAGAGATGAACCTGGAGAAGAGTCCCCTAAGCAAGCTGGTCCTGGTGTCCTGCACCCTATTACAGTGTCACAGATAAAACACTAAGTTAGAGGTGTCCTGCACCCTATTACAGTGTCACAGATAAAACACTAAGTTAGAGGTGTCCTGCAACCTAATCAAACACTAAGTTAGAGGTGTCCTGCACCCTAATCAAACACTAAGTTAGAGGTGTCCTGCACCCTAATCAAACACTAAGTTAGAGGTGTCCTGCACCCTAATCAAACACTAAGTTAGAGGTGTCCTGCACCCTATTACAGTGTCACAGATCAAACACTAAGTTAGAGGTGTCCTGCACCCTAATCAAACACTAAGTTAGAGGTGTCCTGCATCAATAAGTAAGATACCCAGACAGATACCCATGGCGCCAGACAGATACCCATGGCGCCAGACAGATACCCATGGCGCCAGACAGATACGTGGCTGATGAGGAAGCCTTGTAAAGATGAAGTAAAGATGAAGCCCTATGTCAGGACGAGAAGACCTGATATTTCATCGGATCCTGTCCCAGCTGTGGGTTTGTTGTTATCCTGAAGCTGATGCTCCTTCAGAACCCTGCTCTTATAATCTATAACATGTAACTCTACCCTGTTCAACCCTGTAAACCCCTGGGTCACAGGAGTACGCCGTGTAAGAGTGTGATGTCAGAG
Source organism: Oncorhynchus keta (assembly GCF_023373465.1). Taxonomy (NCBI): domain Eukaryota; kingdom Metazoa; phylum Chordata; class Actinopteri; order Salmoniformes; family Salmonidae; genus Oncorhynchus; species Oncorhynchus keta. The sequence continues at coordinate 55,196,533 of NC_068427.1, forward strand.
CCACTGGGCCAGCGTACCTTAGTCTTCCCCAGCTGCCAGTCTATCTTGGCGGGGTCGTATGACATCAGCAGCTCTGTGCACCTTCCTCTCTGGTCGTCTGTTGGATGCTTGTCTTTCAGGATCATATTGTACCTGCACAGGGAACAGAGACGCACACAGGTCAGATGCAGATCCAACACGGCTCCAACGGGTCAGACACAGATCCAACACGGATCCAACGGGTCAGACACGGATCCAACGGGTCAGACACAGATCCAACACGGATCCAACGGGTCAGACACAGATCCAACGGGTCAGACACAGATCCAACACGGATCCAACGGGTCAGACACAGATCCAACGGGTCAGACACAGATCCAACACGGATCCAACGGGTCAGATACAGATCCAACGGGTCAGACACAGATCCAACGGGTCAGATACAGATCCAACGGGTCAGATACAGATCCAACGGGTCAGACACAGATCCAACGGGTCAGACACAGATCCAACGGGTCAGATACAGATCCAACGGGTCAGATACAGATCCAACGGGTCAGACACAGATCCAACGGGTCAGACACAGATCCAACGGGTCAGACACAGATCCAACACAGATCCAACGGGTCAGATACAGATCCAACGGGTCAGATACAGATCCAACACAGATCCAACGGGTCAGATACAGATCCAACGGGTCAGACACAGATCCAACGGGTCAGACACAGATCCAACATGGATCCAACGGGTCAGATACAGATCCAACGGGTCAGATACAGATCCAACGGGTCAGATACAGATCCAACGGGTCAGATACAGATCCAACGGGTCAGATACAGATCCAACGGGTCAGACACAGATCCAACGGGTCAGATACAGATCCAACACAGATCCAACGGGTCAGATACAGATCCAACGGGTCAGACACAGATCCAACGGGTCAGACACAGATCCAACGGGTCAGATACAGATCCAACACAGATCCAACGGGTCAGACACAGATCCAACGGGTCAGAAACAGATCCAATGGGTCAGACACAGATCCAACGGGTCAGACACAGATCCAACGGGTCAGACACAGATCCAACGGGTCAGACACAGATCCAACGGGTCAGATACAGATCCAACGGGTCAGACACAGATCCAACACAGATCCAACGGGTCAGACACAGATCCAACGGGTCAGACACAGATCCAACACAGATCCAACGGGTCAGACACAGATCCAACGGGTCAGACACAGATCCAACGGGTCAGACACAGATCCAACACAGATCCAACGGGTCAGACACAGATCCAACGGGTCAGACACAGATCCAACGGGTCAGACACAGATCCAACACGGATCCAACGGGTCAGAAACAGATCCAACGAGTCAGACACAGATCCAACGGGTCAGAAACAGTTTCAACTGTTCTGCCTTACTATTATTTGACCATGCTGGTCATTTATGAACATTTGAACATCTTGGCAATGTTCTGTTATAATCTCCACCCAGCACAGCCAGAAGAGGACAGGCCACCTCACATATGCTCTCTCTAATTCTCTCTTTCTTTCTCTCTTTCGGAGGACCTGAGCCCAAGGACCGTGCCCCAGGACGACCTGACATGATGACTCCTTGCTGTCCCCAGTCCACCTGACTGTGCTGCTGCTCCAGTTTCAACTGTTCTGCCTTGTTATTATTCGACCATGCTGGTCATTTATGAACATTTGAACATAATATCTTGGCCATGTTCTGTTATAATCTCCACCCGGCACAGCCAGAAGAGGACTGGCCACCCCACATAGCCTGGTTCCTCTCTAGGTTTCTTCCTAGGTTTTGGCCTTTCTAGGGAGTTTTTCCTAGCCACCGTGCTTCTACACCTGCATTGCTTGCTGTTTGGGGTTTTAGGCTGGGTTTCTGTACAGCACTTTGAGATATCAGCTGATGTACGAAGGGCTTTATAAATAAAATTTGATTGATTGATTGACAGCAGCACAATAGGAAATCAACAGGAGCTCAATGACCCAGGTGAGCACTGAGTCCGCATGTTCTGCTGTTTTGTAAGAGGGTCGACTGGCCAACATGAGCCTTGGTGGTGCACAGCGGAGGAGGCACAGTGGGTAGCCATGCCATTGACCCTGATCACAGAGTATATCCCCAGTGATCATCTACACCCAGCAGGTGATTCTACACCCAACAGGTGATTCTACACCCAGCAGGTGATTCTACACCCAGCAGGTGATCTACACCCAGCAGGTGATCTACACCCAGCAGGTGATCTACACCCAGCAGGTGATTCTACACCCAGCAGGTGATTCTACACCCAGCAGGTGATTCTACACCCAACAGGTGATTCTACACCCAGCAGGTGATTCTACACCCAGCAGGTGATTCTACACCCAGCAGGTGATTCTACACCCAGCAGGTGATTCTACACCCAGCAGGTGATTCTACACCCAACAGGTGATTCTACACCCAGCAGGTGATTCTACACCCAGCAGGTGATTCTACACCCAGCAGGTGATTCTACACCCAGCAGGTGATTCTACACCCAGCAGGTGATTCTACACCCAGCAGGTGATTCTACACCCAGCAGGTGATTCTACACCCAGCAGGTGATTCTACACCCAGCAGGTGATTCTACACCCAGCAGGTGATTCTACACCCAGCAGGTGATTCTACACCCAGCAGGTGATCTACACCCAGCAGGTGATTCTACACCCAGCAGGTGATTCTACACCCAGCAGGTGATCTACACCCAGCAGGTGATTCTACACCCAGCAGGTGATTCTACACCCAGCAGGTGATTCTACACCCAGCAGGTGATTCTACACCCAGCAGGTGATTCTACACCCAGCAGGTGATTCTACACCCAGCAGGTGATTCTACACCCAGCAGGTGATTCTACACCCAGCAGGTGATCTACACCCAGCAGGTGATCTACACCCAGCAGGTGATCTACACCCAGCAGGTGATCTACACCCAGCAGGTGATTCTACAGGTTGAAACCCTGGCGTTCCTCTACACCCAGCAGGTGATCTACACCCAGCAGGTGATCTACACCCAGCAGGTGATTCTACACCCAGCAGGTGATCTACACCCAGCAGGTGATTCTACACCCAGCAGGTGATCTACACCCAGCAGGTGATCTACACCCAGCAGGTGATCTACACCCAGCAGGTGATTCTACACCCAGCAGGTGATCTACACCCAGCAGGTGATCTACACCCAGCAGGTGATCTACACCCAGCAGGTGATCTACACCCAGCAGGTGATCTACACCCAGCAGGTGATCTACACCCAGCAGGTGATTCTACACCCAGCAGGTGATTCTACACCCAGCAGGTGATCTACACCCAGCAGGTGATTCTACACCCAGCAGGTGATCTACACCCAGCAGGTGATTCTACACCCAGCAGGTGATTCTACACCCAGCAGGTGATTCTACACCCAGCAGGTGATTCTACACCCAGCAGGTGATTCTACACCCAGCAGGTGATCTACACCCAGCAGGTGATCTACACCCAGCAGGTGATTCTACACCCAGCAGGTGATTCTACAGGTTGAAACCCTGGCGTTCATCTCCACCCAGCAGATGATCTACCGTGCACGGGAGACGGTGATGTTAGTCTGTCTTCCCTGTAAAAGGACCATTGTCCGTTTTTCTCACCTGCTGTAGAAGTCATTAAAAGTCCTGCGGACAGGGAAACCAGCCCTGCGGATCTTCACGGTCTCCAACATCCCAGAATACCTCAGCTGGTTCAGGACCACTTCTGGGTCAAACATGTTGGCGTTCTGAGAAGTACAAAACACACTGAATTACTTTTCAACTCTAACTCTGTGAGAATACAAAAACAGCAGCCGTCGTACGACTGCACAGAAGTATAGTTAACAGTACAGGAGGGGACACAACAGTACTGTGTTCGTCTTACAGGAGGGAACACAACAGTACTATGCTCGTCTTACAGGAGGGGACACAACAGTACTATGTTCGTCTTACAGGAGGGACCACAACAGTACTATGCTCGTCTTACAGGAGGGACCACAACAGTCCTATGTTCGTCTTACAGGAGGGACCACAACAGTACTATGCTCGTCTTACAGGAGGGGCCACAACAGTACTGTGCTCGTCTTACAGGAGGGACCCACAACAGTACTATGCTCGTCTTACAGGAGGGGACACAACAGTACTGTGCTCGTCTTACAGGAGGGACCCACAACAGTCCTATGCTCATCTTACAGGAGGGGACACAACAGTACTATGTTCGTCTTACAGGAGGGCACACAACAGTACAATGTTCGTCTTACAGGAGGGACCACAACAGTACTATGCTCGTCTTACAGGAGGGACCACAACAGTACTGTGCTCGTCTTACAGGAGGGAACACAACAGTACTGTGCTCGTCTTACAGGAGGGAACACAACAGTACTGTGCTCGTCTTACAGGAGGGAACACAACAGTACTGTGCTCGTCTTACAGGAGGGAACACAACAGTACTGTGCTCGTCTTACAGGAGGGAACAGTACTATGCTCGTCTTACAGGAGGAGACACAACAGTACTGTGCTCGTCTTACAGGAGGGAACAGTACTGTGCTCGTCTTACAGGAGGGGACAGTACTATGCTCGTCTTACAGGAGGGGACCACAACAGTACTGTGCTCGTCTTACAGGAGGGACAGTACTATGCTCGTCTTACAGGAGGGGACAGTACTATGCTCGTCTTACAGGAGGGGACAGTACTATGCTCGTCTTACAGGAGGGGACAGTACTATGCTCGTCTTACAGGAGGGGACAGTACTATGCTCGTCTTACAGGAGGGGACAGTACTATGCTCGTCCTACAGGAGGGACCACAACAGTACTATGTTCGTCTTACAGGAGGGAACAGTACTATGCTCGTCTTACAGGAGGGGACAGTACTATGCTCGTCTTACAGGAGGGGACAGTACTATGCTCGTCTTACAGGAGGGAACACAACAGTACTATGCTCGTCTTACAGGAGGGGACAGTACTATGCTCGTCTTACAGGAGGGGACAGTACTATGCTCGTCTTACAGGAGGGGACAGTACTATGCTCGTCTTACAGGAGGGGACAGTACTATGCTCGTCTTACAGGAGGGGACAGTACTATGCTCGTCTTACAGGAGGGGACAGTACTATGCTCGTCTTACAGGAGGGAACACAACAGTACTATGTTCGTCTTACAGGAGGGGCGATACAAGGTGTTTAGGAACTAGAATTCTGTTACATGTCCTTAACCCACAGAATCGTTTCAGTCCTGTATAAATCAACTCTATTGTTCTCAGCTGGTCTGTTCTGACTGTCTCAGTGCTGCTTATCACACTGCACAATCACTTAACTCTGATTCACATCTCACTGGCTGTGTGTGTGTGTGTGTGTGTGTGTGTGTGTGTGTGTGTGTGTGTGTGTGTGTGTGTGTGTGTGTGTGTGTGTGTGTGTGTGTGTGTGTGTGTGTGTGTGTGTGTGTGTGTGTGTGTGTGTGTGGTACCCTACCATCAGGCATGTTATCAACCTGTTGTTCAGAGGAGTGTCAGGACTTGAATGTTCAACAAACAAAGTCCCTGTGATACAGCTAAGCCCCCCAGAGACAACAGCATTCCCTTGTCAGCCGGGACAAGGCAGCCGGAACAAGGCAGCCGGGACAAGGCAGCCGGGACAAGGCAGCCGGGACAAGGCAGCCGGGACAAGGCAGCCGGGACAAGGCAGCAGACGACGACTATTAAAACTTTGAATAGCAGCTAGATATGGAATTTCTGGGATCTGCCTGCCTCTGTACACAGTAACATACTAGTTCACATTCAGTAGCTGGTGGTTGGGGTGAATACTGAATGACCCACCTTGTTCACGTTGTGGTGAATACTGAATGACCCACCTTGTCCATGTTGGGGTGAATACTGAATGATCCACCCTGTTCATGTTGGGTTGAATACTGAATGACCCACCTTGTTCATGTTGTGGTGAATACTGAATGACCCGCCCTGTTCATGTTGGGTTGAATACTGAATGACCCACCCTGTTCATGTTGGGTTGAATACTGAATGACCCACCTTGTCCATGTTGTGGTGAATACTGAATGACCCACCTTGTTCATGTTGTGGTGAGTACTGAATGACCCACCCTGTTCATGTTGTGGTGAGTACTGAATGACCCACCTTGTTCATGTTGTGGTGAGTACTGAATGACCCACCTTGTTCATGTTGTGGTGAATACTGAATGACCCACCTTGTTCATGTTGGGTTTGATGCAGCGCACAAAGAAAGGGTTGGAGGCACTCAGAGTGTTCATCAAGGAATGGAGAGAGTCCTGCAGAAACACAACAACACATCTAGATACGGGATCAGAAACACAACAACACATCTAGATATGGGATCAGAAACACAACAACACAACAACACATCTAGATACGGGATCAGAAACACAACAACACATCTAGATACGGGATCAGAAACACATCAACACATCTAGATACGGGATCAGAAACACAACAACACATCTAGATACGGGATCAGAAACACATCAACACATCTAGATACGGGGATCAGAAACACATCAACACATCTAGATACGGGATCAGAAACACATCAACACATCTAGATACGGGATCAGAAACACAACAACACATCTAGATACGGGATCAGAAACACAACAACACATCTAGATACGGGGATCAGAAACACATCAACACATCTAGATACAGGATCAGAAACACAACAACACATCTAGATACGGGGATCAGAAACACAACAACACATCTAGATACGGGATCAGAAACACATCAACACATCTAGATACGGGATCAGAAACACATCAACACATCTAGATACGGGGATCAGAAACACAACAACACATCTAGATACGGGGATCAGAAACACAACAACACATCTAGATACGGGGATCAGAAACACAACAACACATCTAGATACGGGGATCAGAAACACAACAACACATCTAGATACGGGATCAGAAACACAACAACACATCTAGATACGGGGATCAGAAACACAACAACACATCTAGATACGGGGATCAGAAACACATCAACACATCTAGATACGGGATCAGAAACACAACAACACATCTAGATACGGGGATCAGAAACACAACAACACATCTAGATACGGGGATCAGAAACACAACAACACATCTAGATACGGGGATCAGAAACACAACAACACATTTAGATACGGGATCAGAAACACAACAACACATCTAGATACGGGATCAGAAACACATCAACACATCTAGATACGGGATCAGAAACACAACAACACATCTAGATACAGGATCAGAAACACATCAACACATCTAGATACGGGGATCAGAAACACATCTAGATACGGGATCAGAAACACAACAACACATCTAGATACGGGATCAGAAACACATCAACACATCTAGATACGGGATCAGAAACACAACAACACATCTAGATACGGGATCAGAAACACAACAACACATCTAGATACGGGATCAGAAACACATCAACACATCTAGATACGGGATCAGAAACACAACAACACATCTAGATACGGGGATCAGAAACACAACAACACATCTAGATACGGGGATCAGAAACACATCAACACATCTAGATACGGGGATCAGAAACACAACAACACATCTAGATACGGGATCAGAAACACAACAACACATCTAGATACGGGGATCAGAAACACAACAACACATCTAGATACGGGGTCAGAAACACATCTAGATACGGGGATCAGAAACACAACAACACATCTAGATACGGGATCAGAAACACAACAACACATCTAGATACGGGATCAGAAACACAACAACACATCTAGATACTGGATCAGAAACACAACAACACATCTAGATACGGGATCAGAAACACAACAACACATCTAGATACGGGATCAGAAACACATCAGACACGGGATCAGAAACACAACAACACATCTAGATACGGGATCAGAAACACAACAACACATCTAGATACGGGATCAGAAACACAACAACACATCTAGATACGGGATCAGAAACACAACAACACATCTAGATACGGGGATCAGAAACACAACAACACATCTAGATACGGGGATCAGAAACACAACAACACATCTAGATACTGGATCAGAAACACAACAACACATCTAGATACGGGATCAGAAACACAACAACACATCTAGATACGGGATCAGAAACACAACAACACATCTAGATACAGGATCAGAAACACATCTAGATACGGGATCAGAAACACAACAACACATCTAGATACGGGATCAGAAACACAACAACACATCTAGATACGGGGATCAGAAACACAACAACACATCTAGATACTGGATCAGAAACACAACAACACATCTAGATACGGGGATCAGAAACACACCAACACATCTAGATACGGGATCAGAAACACAACAACACATCTAGATACGGGGATCAGAAACACAACAACACATCTAGATACGGGATCAGAAACACAACAACACATCTAGATACGGGATCAGAAACACAACAACACATCTAGATACGGGATCAGAAACACAACAATCAACACATCTAGATACGGGATCAGAAACACATCTAGATACGGGGATCAGAAACACATCAACACATCTAGATACGGGATCAGAAACACAACAACACATCTAGATACGGGATCAGAAACACATCAACACATCTAGATACGGGATCAGAAACACAACAACACATCTAGATACGGGGATCAGAAACACAACAACACATCTAGATACGGGATCAGAAACACAACAACACATCTAGATACGGGATCAGAAACACAACAACACATCTAGATACGGGATCAGAAACACAACAACACATCTAGATACAGGATCAGAAACACAACAACACATCTAGATACGGGGATCAGAAACACATCAACACATCTAGATACGGGATCAGAAACACATCTAGATACGGGATCAGAAACACAACAACACATCTAGATACAGGATCAGAAACACAACAACACATCTAGATACGGGATCAGAAACACAACAACACATCTAGATACGGGATCAGAAACACAACAACACATCTAGATACGGGATCAGAAACACATCAACACATCTAGATACAGGATCAGAAACACAACAACACATCTAGATACTGGATCAGAAACACAACAACACATCTAGATACGGGATCAGAAACACATCTAGATACGGGATCAGAAACACAACAACACATCTAGATACAGGATCAGAAACACAACAACACATCTAGATACGGGGATCAGAAACACAACAACACATCTAGATACGGGATCAGAAACACATCTAGATACGGGGATCAGAAACACAACAACACATCTAGATACGGGGATCAGAAACACAACAACACATCTAGATACGGGGATCAGAAACACAACAACACATCTAGATACGGGATCAGAAACACAACAACACATCTAGATACGGGATCAGAGACACATCTAGATACAGGATCAGAAACACATCAACACATCTAGATACGGGGATCAGAAACACATCTAGATACAGGATCAGAAACACAACAACACATCTAGATACGGGATCAGAAACACAACAACACATCTAGATACGGGATCAGAAACACAACAACACATCTAGATACGGGGATCAGAAACACAACAACACATCTAGATACGGGATCAGAAACACAACAACACATCTAGATACGGGATCAGAAACACAACAACACATCTAGATACGGGATCAGAAACACATCAACACATCTAGATACGGGATCAGAAACACAACAACACATCTAGATACGGGGATCAGAAACACAACAACACATCTAGATACGGGATCAGAAACACATCTAGATACAGGATCAGAAACACAACAACACATCTAGATACGGGATCAGAAACACAACAACACATCTAGATACTGGATCAGAAACACAACAACACATCTAGATACGGGATCAGAAACACAACAACACATCTAGATACGGGGATCAGAAACACAACAACACATCTAGATACGGGATCAGAAACACAACAACACATCTAGATACGGGATCAGAAACACATCAACACATCTAGATACGGGATCAGAAACACATCAACACATCTAGATACGGGATCAGAAACACATCAACACATCTAGATACGGGATCAGAAACACAACAACACATCTAGATACGGGATCAGAAACACAACAACACATCTAGATACGGGGATCAGAAACACATCAACACATCTAGATACGGGGATCAGAAACACATCTAGATACGGGGATCAGAAACACATCAACACATCTAGATACGGGATCAGAAACACATCTAGATACGGGGATCAGAAACACAACAACACATCTAGATACTGGATCAGAAACACAACAACACATCTAGATACGGGATCAGAAACACATCTAGATACGGGGATCAGAAACACAACAACACATCTAGATACGGGATCAGAAACACAACAACACATCTAGATACGGGATCAGAAACACAACAACACATCTAGATACTGGATCAGAAACACAACAACACATCTAGATACGGGATCAGAAACACAACAACACATCTAGATACGGGATCAGAAACACAACAACACATCTAGATACGGGATCAGAAACACAACAACACATCTAGATACGGGATCAGAAACACAACAACACATCTAGATACGGGATCAGAAACACAACAACACATCTAGATACTGGATCAGAAACACAACAACACATCTAGATACGGGATCAGAAACACAACAACACATCTAGATACGGGGATCAGAAACACAACAACACATCTAGATACGGGATCAGAAACACAACAACACATCTAGATACGGGATCAGAAACACAACAACACATCTAGATACGGGATCAGAAACACATCAACACATCTAGATACGGGATCAGAAACACAACAACACATCTAGATACGGGATCAGAAACACATCAACACATCTAGATACGGGGATCAGAAACACAACAACACATCTAGATACGGGGATCAGAAACACATCAACACATCTAGATACGGGGATCAGAAACACAACAACACATCTAGATACGGGATCAGAAACACAACAACACATCTAGATACGGGGATCAGAAACACATCAACACATCTAGATACAGGGATCAGAAACACAACAACACATCTAGATACGGGATCAGAAACACATCAACACATCTAGATACGGGGATCAGAAACACAACAACACATCTAGATACGGGATCAGAAACACAACAACACATCTAGATAGGGGATCAGAAACACATCAACACATCTAGATACGGGGTCAGAAACACAACAACACATCTAGATACGGGATCAGAAACACAACAACACATCTAGATACGGGGGATCAGAAACACATCTAGATACGGGGTCAGAAACACAACAACACATCTAGATACGGGATCAGAAACACAACAACACATCTAGATACGGGATCAGAAACACAACAACACATCTAGATACTGGATCAGAAACACAACAACACATCTAGATACGGGATCAGAAACACATCTAGATACGGGATCAGAAACACAACAACACATCTAGATACAGGATCAGAAACACAACAACACATCTAGATACGGGATCAGAAACACAACAACACATCTAGATACGGGATCAGAAACACAACAACACATCTAGATACGGGATCAGAAACACAACAACACATCTAGATACGGGATCAGAAACACAACAAACACATCTAGATACGGGGATCAGAAACACAACAACAAATCTAGATACGGGATCAGAAACACAACAACACATCTAGATACTGGATCAGAAACACATCAACACATCTAGATACGGGATCAGAAACACATCTAGATACGAGGATCAGAAACACAACAACACATCTAGATACGGGGTCAGAAACACATCAACACATCTAGATACAGGATCAGAAACACAACAACACATCTAGATACAGGATCAGAAACACAACAACACATCTAGATACGGGATCAGAAACACATCAACACATCTAGATACAGGATCAGAAACACATCTAGATACAGGATCAGAAACACAACAACACATCTAGATACGGGATCAGAAACACATCAACACATCTAGATACGGGATCAGAAACACATCAACACATCTAGATACGGGATCAGAAACACAACAACACATCTAGATACGGGATCAGAAACACATCTAGATACGGGATCAGAAACACAACAACACATCTAGATACGGGATCAGAAACACATCAACACATCTAGATACTGGATCAGAAACACAACAACACATCTAGATACGGGGATCAGAAACACATCTAGATACGGGATCAGAAACACAACAACACATCTAGATACGGGATCAGAAACACATCAACACATCTAGATACTGGATCAGAAACACAACAACACATCTAGATACGGGGATCAGAAACACATCTAGATACAGGATCAGAAACACAACAACACATCTAGATACGGGATCAGAAACACAACAACACATCTAGATACGGGATCAGAAACACAACAACACATCTAGATACGGGATCAGAAACACAACAACACATCTAGATACAGGATCAGAAACACATCTAGATACGGGATCAGAAACACATCTAGATACGGGATCAGAAACACAACAACACATCTAGATACGGGATCAGAAACACATCTAGATACAGGATCAGAAACACAACAACACATCTAGATACGGGATCAGAAACACAACAACACATCTAGATACGGGATCAGAAACACAACAACACATCTAGATACGGGATCAGAAACACATCTAGATACGGGATCAGAAACACAACAACACATCTAGATACGGGATCAGAAACACAACAACACATCTAGATACGGGGATCAGAAACACATCTAGATACGGGGATCAGAAACACAACAACACATCTAGATACGGGATCAGAAACACATCAACACATCTAGATACGGGATCAGAAACACAACAACACATCTAGATACGGGATCAGAAACACAACAACACATCTAGATACGGGGATCAGAAACACAACAACACATCTAGATACGGGATCAGAAACACATCAACACATCTAGATACGGGATCAGAAACACAACAACACATCTAGATACGGGATCAGAAACACAACAACACATCTAGATACGGGATCAGAAACACAACAACACATCTAGATACGGGATCAGAAACACAACAACACATCTAGATACGGGATCAGAAACACAACAACACATCTAGATACAGGATCAGAAACACATCAACACATCTAGATACGGGATCAGAAACACAACAACACATCTAGATACGGGATCAGAAACACAACAACACATCTAGATACGGGATCAGAAACACAACAACACATCTAGATACGGGATCAGAAACACAACAACACATCTAGATACAGGATCAGAAACACAACAACACATCTAGATACGGGATCAGAAACACAACAACACATCTAGATACGGGATCAGAAACACAACAACACATCTAGATACGGGATCAGAAACACAACAACACATCTAGATACGGGGATCAGAAACACATCAACACATCTAGATACGGGATCAGAAACACAACAACACATCTAGATACGGGATCAGAAACACAACAACACATCTAGATACGGGATCAGAAACACAACAACACATCTAGATACGGGATCAGAAACACAACAACACATCTAGATACGGGATCAGAAACACAACAACACATCTAGATACGGGATCAGAAACACAACAACACATCTAGATACGGGATCAGAAACACAACAACACATCTAGATACGGGATCAGAAACACAACAACACATCTAGATACGGGGATCAGAAACACAACAACACATCTAGATACAGGATCAGAAACACAACAACACATCTAGATACGGGATCAGAAACACAACTCTAGATATGCAGTTGAAGTCTAAAGTTCACATACACCTCAGCCAAATACATTTAAACTCAGTTTTTCACAATTCCTGACATTTAATCCTCATAAAAATTCCCTGTTTTAGGTCACTTAGGATCACCACTTTATTTTAAGAATGTGAAATGTCAGAATAATAGTAGAGATAATTATTTATTTCAGCTTTTATTTCTTTCATTACATTCCCTAGTGGGTCAGACGTTTACATGCACTCAATTAGTATTTGGTAGCATTGCCTTTAAATTGTTTAACTTGGGTCAAACGTTTTGGTTACCGTTCCACAAGCTTCCCACATTAGTGAATTTTGGCCCTTTCCTCCTGACAGAGCTGGTGTAACTGAGTCAGGTTTGTAGGCCTCCTTGCTCGCACACACTTTTCCCAGTTTGCCCACAAATGTTCTATTGGATTGAGGTCAGGGCTTTGTGATGGCCACTCCAATACCTTGACTTTGTTGTCCTTTGTTGTCCTTAAGTCATTTTGCCACAACTTTGGAAGTATGCTTGGGGTCATTGTGCATTTAGAAGACCCATTTGCAACCAAGTTTTAACTTCCTGACTGATGTCTTGATGTTGCTTCAATATATCCATGTAATTTTCCAGCCTCATGATGACATCTATTTTGTGAAGTGCACCAGTCCCTCCTGCAGCAAGAACCCCCACAACATGATGCTGCCACCCCTGTGCTTCACGGTTGGGATGGTGTTCTTCGGCTTGCAAGCCTCTCCCTTTTTCCTGCAAACATTACGATGGTCGTTATGGAAACATGTGCCGTCATCATTGCTTTGCACAAAAAAAGGGCTTCACAGGCAAGGATATTGCTGCCAGTAGGATTTCACCTAAATCATCAATGTATCAGATCATCAAGAACTTCAAGGAGAAGACTTCGGGGCGCCCAATAAAGTCCAGCAAGCGCCAGGACCGTCTCCTAAAAGTGGATTCAGCTGCCATCAGTCCTGTGTCATGCCAACAGTAAAACATCCTGAGACCATTCATGTGTGGGGTTGCTTCTCAGCCAAGGGAGTGGGCTCACTAACAATTTTGCCTAAGAACACAGCCATGAATAAAGAATGGTACCAACACATCCTCCGAGAGCAACTTCTCCCAACCATCCAGGAACAGTTTGGTGATGAACAATGCCTTTTCCAGAATGATGGAGCACCTTTCCAACTGTACAGTTGTAAAATGTAGTCTAGCTTTTTTTATGGCGGTTTTGGAGCTGTGGCTTCTTCCTTGCTGAGCGGCCTTTCACGTTATGCCAATATAGGACTCGTTTTACTGTGGATATAGACAATTTTATAGCAGTTTCCTCCAGCATCTTCACAAGGTCCTTTGCTGTTGTTCTGGGATTGATTTGCACTTTTTGCACAAAAGTACGTTAATCTCTAGGAGACAGAATGCGTCTCCTTCCTGAGCGGTATGACGGCTGCGTGGTCCCATGGTGTTTATACTTGTGTACTATTGTTTGTACAGATGAACATGGTACCTTCAGGCGTTTTGAAATTGCTCCCAAGGATGAACCAGACTTGTAGAGGTCTACAATTTTATCTGAGTTCTTGGCTGATTTCTTTTCATTTTCCCATGACGTCAAGCAAAGAGGCACTGAGTTGGAAGGTAGGCATTGAAATACATCCACAGGTACACCTCCAATTGACTCAAATGATGACAATTAGTCTATCGAAGATTCTAAAGCCATGACGTCATTTCCTGGAATTTTCCAAGGTGTTTAAAGGCACAGTCAACTTAGTGTATGTAAACTTCTGACACATTGGAATTGTGATACAGTGAATTACAAGTGAAATAATCTGTCTGTAAACAATTGTTGGAAAAATGACTTGTGTCATGCACAAAGTAGATGTCCTAACCGACTTGCCAAAACTACAGTTTGTTAATAAGACATTTGTGGAGTGGTTGAAAAATTAGTTAATGACTCCAACCTAAGTGTATGTAAACTTCCAACTGAAACTGTTTTTACAGAATCAGAAACATAATATTGAGATATAGATACAGGACCAGCATCAAGAGGCAACCTCAATACAACAGATTCAGACACAATGGCTCTGACCTCCTAGGGTCCTCATCTCCTGCTGACCAGGGTGTTTACAGGCTCTGACCTCCTAGGGTCCTCATCTCCTGCTGACCAGGGTGTTTACAGGCTCTGACCTCCTAGGGTCCTCATCTCCTGCTGACCAGGGTGTTTACAGGCTCTGACCTCCTAGGGTCCTCATCTCCTGCTGACCAGGGTGTTTACAGGCTCTGGCTACAGGACTATATTTACCCAGCAGTGCCAGCAAGGACCTTTGAACCGAGCACTCTCTTTCGCTCAGATTGACTGTCTCCAGTAAGATACTGCCAGGGGGACGTGTGGATGAGGGGTAATCTCCAGCTTTAGGAGCTGCAGTCCGGGCTAAATCCCCTCCACACCAGTTACGGCATGTGAAGCCCCCCACCCATCTCCCACCCATCTCACATGGAATCCTCTCTCTCTATATATATATTGTAACCTGCTGTGTCTCTCTCTCTCTCCAGACTAACCAGTACTACATGAAGCCCAGAGTGACTGATCACCAGTTTGGCATCAAGCACTATGCTGGAGAGGTAAATTACCCTCAAGGAGCTCAACACTTGAGAAGGACTCTCTCTCTCAAACACAAACAAAAGACTATTCAAAACGCTTAGCGAAACTGTCAACCTCATGATCAAGGCAATCCATATCATGGCATAGCCAAAAGGATTCTATGTGACTCTACAGTATAGTGAAGGTTATGGTTAGGAGGTCAGAGGTTGACTATGCTCTCCTCTGTGATTGGTCCTCACCCTGAACTGAGAGCTGACGGTGGATTAGGGTTAGAGGTTAGAGGTCCTCACCCTGAACTGAGAGCTGACGGTGGATTAGGGTTAGAGGTCCTCACCCTGAACTGAGAGCTGACAGTGGATTAGGGTTAGAGGTCCTCACCCTGAACTGAGAGCTGACAGTGGATTAGGGTTAGAGGTTAGAGGTCCTCACCCTGAACTGAGAGCTGACAGTGGATTAGGGTTAGAGATCCTCACCCTGAACTGAGAGCTGACGGTGGATTAGGGTTAGGGGTTAGAGGTTAGAGGTCCTCACCCTGAACTGAGAGCTGACAGTGGATTAGGGTTAGAGGTCCTCACCCTGAACTGAGAGCTGACAGTGGATTAGGGTTAGAGGTCCTCACCCTGAACTGAGAGCTGACGGTGGATTAGGGTTAGGGGTTAGAGGTTAGAGGTTAGAGGTCCTCACCCTGAACTGAGATTTGACAGTGGATTAGGGTTAGAGGTCCTCACCCTGAACTGAGAGCTGACGGTGGATTAGGGTTAGAGATCCTCACCCTGAACTGAGAGCTGACAGTGGATTAGGGTTAGGGGTTAGAGATCCTCACCCTGAACTGAGAGCTGACGGTGGATTAGGGTTAGAGGTCCTCACCCTGAACTGAGAGCTGACGGTGGATTAGGGTTAGGGGTTAGAGGTTAGAGGTCCTCACCCTGAACTGAGAGCTGACGGTGGATGAGGGTTAGGGGTTAGAGGTTAGAGGTCCTCACCCTGAACTGAGAGCTGACGGTGGATGAGGGTTAGAGGTCCTCACCCTGAACTGAGAGCTGACGGTGGATTAGGGTTAGGGGTTAGAGGTTAGAGGTCCTCACCCTGAACTGAGAGCTGACGGTGGATGAGGGTTAGGGGTTAGAGGTTAGAGGTCCTCACCCTGAACTGAGAGCTGACGGTGGGTTTGCGTCTGGCCGTCCCCATCTTCAGGGTCTCCTCTCCGTTCCTGCTCCCGACACGCTCAAACAGGTCATAGATGAAGTCAAGCCTGAAGGACATAAACCACAGTCCTTTACATTAAACATGAACATGGACATAAACATGGTCAACATTCTCGAAACACAGTGGAGTGACTTTAGCACAGGGTCAGAGGGTATTACTCTGTACATTAACACAGTGGAGTGACTTTAGTACAGGGTCAGAGGGTATTACTCTGTACATTAACACAGTGGAGTGACTTTAGTACAGGGTCAGAGGGTATTACTCTGTACATTAACACAGTGGAGTGACTTTAGTACAGGGTCAGAGGGTATTACTCTGTACATTAACACAGTGGAGTGACTTTAGCACAGGGTCAGAGGGTATTACTCTGTACATTAACACAGTGGAGTGACTTTAGTACAGGGTCAGAGGGTATTACTCTGTACATTAACACAGTGGAGTGACTTTAGTACAGGGTCAGAGGGTATTACTCTGTACATTAACACAGTGGAGTGACTTTAGCACAGGGTCAGAGGGTATTACTCTGTACATTAACACAGTGGAGTGACTTTAGTACAGGGTCAGAGGGTATTACTCTGTACATTAACACAGTGGAGTGACTTTAGCACAGGGTCAGAGGGTATTACTCTGTACATTAACACAGTGGAGTGACTTTAGCACAGGGTCAGAGGGTATTACTCTGTACATTAACACAGTGGAGTGACTTTAGTACAGGGTCAGAGGGTATTACTCTGTACATTAACACAGTGGAGTGACTTTAGTACAGGGTCAGAGGGTATTACTCTGTACATTAACACAGTGGAGTGACTTTAGCACAGGGTCAGAGGGTATTACTCTGTACATTAACACAGTGGAGTGACTTTAGCACAGGGTCAGAGGGTATTACTCTGTACATTAACACAGTGGAGTGACTTTAGCACAGGGTCAGAGGGTATTACTCTGTACATTAACACAGTGGAGTGACTTTAGCACAGGGTCAGAGGGTATTACTCTGTACATTAACACAGTGGAGTGACTTTAGTACAGGGTCAGAGGGTATTACTCTGTACGTTAAAACAGTGGAGTGACTTTAGTACAGGGTCAGAGGGTATTACTCTGTACATTAACACAGTGGAGTGACTTTAGCACAGGGTCAGAGGGTATTACTCTGTACATTAACACAGTGGAGTGACTTTAGTACAGGGTCAGAGGGTATTACTCTGTACATTAACACAGTGGAGTGACTTTAGCACAGGGTCAGAGGGTATTACTCTGTACATTAACACAGTGGAGTGACTTTAGCACAGGGTCAGAGGGTATTACTCTGTACATTAACACAGTGGAGTGACTTTAGTACAGGGTCAGAGGGTATTACTCTGTACATTAACACAGTGGAGTGACTTTAGTACAGGGTCAGAGGGTATTACATTAACACAGTGGAGTGACTTTAGTACAGGGTCAGAGGGTATTACTCTGTACATTAACACAGTGGAGTGACTTTAGTACAGGGTCAGAGGGTATTACTCTGCACATTAACACAGTGGAGTGACTTTAGTACAGGGTCAGAGGGTATTACTCTGTACATTAACACAGTGGAGTGACTTTAGTACAGGGTCAGAGGGTATTACATTAACACAGTGGAGTGACTTTAGTACAGGGTCAGAGGGTATTACTCTGTACATTAACACAGTGGAGTGACTTTAGTACAGGGTCAGAGGGTATTACTCTGTACATTAACACAGTGGAGTGACTTTAGCACAGGGTCAGAGGGTATTACTCTGTACATTAACACAGTGGAGTGACTTTAGCACAGGGTCAGAGGGTATTACTCTGTACATTAACACAGTGGAGTGACTTTAGTACAGGGTCAGAGGGTATTACTCTGTACATTAACACAGTGGAGTGACTTTAGCACAGGGTCAGAGGGTATTACTCTGTACATTAACACAGTGGAGTGACTTTAGTACAGGGTCAGAGGGTATGCAGTGATAACCAACAAGTAATCTAACTAACAATTCCAAAACTACTGTCTTATACACAGTGTGACTTTAGGGGTCAGAGGAATATGTACATAAGGATATATGAATGAGTGATGGTACAGAGCAGCATACAGTAGATGGTATTACAGTATATACATATGAGATGAGTGTGTAGACAAAGTAAACAAAGTGGCATAGTTAAAGTGGCTAGTGATACATGTGTTACATAAGGATGCAGTCATGATGTAGTACAGTATATACATATGCATATGAGATGAATAATGTAGGGTCAAGTAACATTATATAACAGTAGCATTGTTTAAAGTGGCTAGTGATATATTTACATAATTCCCATCAATTCCCATTATTAAAATGGCTGGAGTTGGGTCAGTGTCATTGACACAGTGGAGCAGCCACTTTAGCACAGTGGTGGCTGTTTAACAGTCTGATGGCCTTGAGATAGAAGCTGTTTTTCAGTCTCAGGGTCCCAGCTTTGATGCACCTGTACTGACCTCGCCTTCTGGATGATAGCGGGGTGAACAGGCAGTGGTTCGGTGGTTGATGTATGATGATCTTTATGGCCTTCCTGTAACAACGGGTGGTGTAGGTGTCCTGGAGGGCAGGTAGTTTGCACATTAAGTGACAGTGCAGTCCTCACTACCCTCTGGAGAGCCTTAGGGTTGAGGGCGGAGCAGTTGCCTGTACCAGGCGGTGATACAGCCCGCCAGGATGCTCTCGATTGTGCATCTGTAGAAGTTTGTGAGTGCTTTTGGTGACAAGCCGAATTTCTTCAGCCTCCTGAGGTGAATAGGCGCTATTACTTCTTCACGACGCTGTCAGTGTGAGTGGACCAATTCAGTTTGTCTGTGATGTGTATGCCGAGGAACTTAAAATAGCTACCCTCTCCACTACTGTTCCATCGATGTGGATAGGGGGTGTTCCCTCTGCTGTTTCCTGAAGTCAGAGGGTATTACTCTGTACATTAACACAGTGGAGTGACTTTAGCACAGGGTCAGAGGGTATTACTCTGTACATTAACACAGTGGAGTGACTTTAGCACAGGGTCAGAGGGTATTACTCTGCACATTAACACAGTGGAGTGACTTTAGCACAGGGTCAGAGGGTATTACTCTGTACATTAACACAGTGGAGTGACTTTAGTACAGGGTCAGAGGGTATTACTCTGTACATTAACACAGTGGAGTGACTTTAGCACAGGGTCAGAGGGTATTACTCTGTACATTAACACAGTGGAGTGACTTTAGTACAGGGTCAGAGGGTATTACTCTGTACATTAACACAGTGGAGTGACTTTAGTACAGGGTCAGAGGGTATTACTCTGCACATTAACACAGTGGAGTGACTTTAGTACAGGGTCAGAGGGTATTACTCTGTACATTAACACAGTGGAGTGACTTTAGTACAGGGTCAGAGAGCGTCTGCTAAATGACTTAAATGTAAATGTAAATGTATTACTCTGTACATTAACACAGTGGAGTGACTTTAGCACAGGGTCAGAGGGTATTACTCTGCACATTAACACAGTGGAGTGACTTTAGCACAGGGTCAGAGGGTATTACTCTGTACATTAACACAGTGGAGTGACTTTAGTACAGGGTCAGAGGGTATTACTCTGTACATTAACACAGTGGAGTGACTTTAGCACAGGGTCAGAGGGTATTACTCTGTACATTAACACAGTGGAGTGACTTTAGTACAGGGTCAGAGGGTATTACTCTGTACATTAACACAGTGGAGTGACTTTAGTACAGGGTCAGAGGGTATTACTCTGCACATTAACACAGTGGAGTGACTTTAGTACAGGGTCAGAGGGTATTACTCTGTACATTAACACAGTGGAGTGACTTTAGTACAGGGTCAGAGGGTATTACTCTGTACATTAACACAGTGGAGTGACTTTAGTACAGGGTCAGAGGGTATTACTCTGTACATTAACACAGTGGAGTGACTTTAGTACAGGGTCAGAGGGTATTACTCTGTACATTAACACAGTGGAGTGACTTTAGCACAGGGTCAGAGGGTATTACTCTGTACATTAACACAGTGGAGTGACTTTAGTACAGGGTCAGAGGGTATTACTCTGTACATTAACACAGTGGAGTGACTTTAGTACAGGATCAGAGGGTATTACTCTGTACATTAACACAGTGGAGTGACTTTAGCACAGGGTCAGAGGGTATTACATTAACGCAGTGCCGTTCCATGACCAGGGGACAACACACACACACACACACACACACACACACACACACACACACACACACACACACACACACACACACACACACACACACACACACACACACACACACACACACACACACCTGCTGTCCTTGAGCATGTTTAAGACGTCATCTCTGAAGGTGTCCCGGTTCTTCTGTAGGACCCCTCTGACGTCATACAGAACCTGACAGAGTGGGGACATGTTTCAGTTAGTTCACCTGGCAGGGGACAGGACAGTGTATGTTCACTCGGGCCATGTTACACATGCTGAAAGAGAACGAGCCTGATCTGAAGCTCAGTGAGAGTGCGGCTAAGAGCAGGTGAGAGGAGTCGACTGCTGTGTTAAGACAGGCACCTGTTGACAGTTTCTCGGCCCCTGGTCTTAACAGCATAGCAGCGACAGATTCCTCCCTCCTACTGAAGTACTGCTTTCCTGGCCCAGGACAGGAAGCGGTAGAGATATTGATTCCATAGACATCTATAGCCATATACAAAATGACCCATGACAGAGACGTGCTTATGAGTTTAATTAACACAGTGCAGCTGGTGCAGCTTCACCTCGGATGAGGACTTCCTGAGTTACTATTTCACCTTGTGTTATTTATGATGAAGCAACCTCTAAAATACAGTTGGACTGGGAGAAATCTACTGAAGGATGTGACTGTCCTCCATGTGAACTAACAGAGCCCTTCCGGACAACACCGAGCCCTTCCGGACAACACCGAGCCCTTCCGGACAACACTGTTCCGGACAACACCGAGCCCTTCAGTAGCTCCACAGCCTCCTCTCCTAGGAGAGTTGGGGTCTGGGGAGAGGAGGGACAGGGATCACAGTAGTTCCACAGCCTCCTCTCCTAGGAGAGTTGGGGTCTGGGGAGAGGAGGGACAGGGATCACAGTAGTTCCACAGCCTCCTCTCCTAGGAGAGTTGGGGTCTGGGGAGAGGAGGGACAGGGATCACAGTAGTTCCACAGCCTCCTCTCCTAGGAGAGTTGGGGTCTGGGGA
Organism: Oncorhynchus keta; assembly: GCF_023373465.1. Classification (NCBI taxonomy): domain Eukaryota; kingdom Metazoa; phylum Chordata; class Actinopteri; order Salmoniformes; family Salmonidae; genus Oncorhynchus; species Oncorhynchus keta. Next base: position 55,219,351 of record NC_068427.1, read on the forward strand.
GACGAGGGACAGGGATCACAGTAGTTCCACATCCTCCTCTCCTAGGTGAGTTGGGGTCTGGGGAGAGGAGGGACAGGGATCACAGTAGTTCCACAGCCTCCTCTCCTAGGAGAGTTGGGGTCTGGGGAGAGGAGGGACAGGGATCACAGTAGTTCCACAGCCTCCTCTCCTAGGTGAGTTGGGGTCTGGGGAGAGGAGGGACAGGGATCACAGTAGTTCCACAGCCTCCTCTCCTAGGAGAGTTGGGGTCTGGGAAGAGGAGGGACAGGGATCACAGTAGTTCCACATCCTCCTCTCCTAGGTGAGTTGGGGTCTGGGGAGAGGAGGGACAGGGATCACAGTAGTTCCACAGCCTCCTCTCCTAGGTGAGTTGGGGTCTGGGGAGAGGAGGGACAGGAATCGCTGCTGCTTGGCCATGGAAACCCATTTCATGAAGCTCCCGACGAAGAGTTCCTGTGCTGACGTTGCTTCCAGGGGCCGTTTGAAACTCGGGAGTAGTAGTGTTGCTTCCAGAGGCAGTTTGTAACTCGGTAGTAGTAGTGTTGCTTCCAGGGGCAGTTTGGAACTCTGTAGTAGTAGTGTTGCTTCCAGGGGCAGTTTGGAACTCGGTAGTAGTAGTCTTGCTTCCAGAGGCAGTTTGGAACTCGGTAGCTTCCAGAGGCAGTTTGGAACTCGGTAGTAGTAGTCTTGCTTCCAGAGGCAGTTTGGAACTCGGTAGCTTCCAGAGGCAGTTTGGAACTCGGTAGTAGTGTTGCTTCCAGGGGCAGTTTGGAACTCGGTAGTAGTGTTGCTTCCAGAGGCAGTTTAGAACTCGGTAGTGAGTGTTGCAACTGAGAACAGACCATTTTTAGCACTCGGCAGTCCAGGCACGGGAGTTCTGTGATCTTGTGTGGACTACCACTTCGTGGCTAAGCCATTGTTTCTCCAAGATGTTTCCACTTCACAATAACAGCACTTACAGAACTGACTTGTTGGAAAGGTGACATCCTAAGATGGTGCCACGTTAAAATCCACTGAGCTCTTCAGTAAGGCTGTTTGTCTACGGACAGGGCGCCCAAGAAAGTCCAGCAAGTGCCAGGACCGTCTCCTAAAGTTGATTCAGCTGCAGGATCGGGGCACCACCAGTACAGAGCTTGCTCAGGAATGGCAGCAGGCAGGTGTGAGTGCATCTGCACGCACAGTGATGCGAAGACTTTTAGAAGATGGCCTGGTGTCAAGAAGGGCAGCAAAGAAGCCCCCTCTCTCCAGGAAAAACATCAGGGACAGACTGATATTCTGCAAAAGGTTCAGGGATTGGACTGCTGAGGACTGGGGTAAAGTCATTTTCTCTGATGAATCCCCTTTCTGATTGTTTGGGGCATCAGGAAAAAAGCTTGTCCGGACAAGACAAGGTGAGCACTACCATCAGTCCTGTGTCATCCCAACAGTAAAGCATCCTGAGACCATTCATGTGTGGGGTTGCTTCTCAGCCAAGGGAGTGGGCTCACTCACAATGTTGCCTAAGAACACAGCCAAGAATAAAGAATGGTACCAACACATCCTCCGAGAGCAACTTCTCCCAACCATCCAGGAACAGTTTGGTGATGAACAATGCCTTTTCCAGAATGATGGAGCACCTTGTCATAAGGCAAAAGTGATAACTAAGTGGCTCGGGGAACAAAACATCAATATTTTGGGTCCATGGCCAGGAAACTCCTCAGACCTTAATCCAATTGAGAACTTGTGGTCAATCCTCAAGAGGCTGGTGGACAAACAAAAACCCACAAATTCTGAAAGACTCCAAGCATTGATTATGCAAGAATGGGCTGCCATCAGTCAGGATGTGGCCCAGAAGTGAATTGACAGCATGCCAGGGCGGATTGCAGAGGTCTTGAAAAAGAAGGGTCAACACTGCAAATAGTGACTCTTTGCATCAACTTCATGTAATTGTCAATAAAAGCCTTTGACACTTATGAAATGCTTGTAATTATACTTCAGTATCCCATAGTAACATCTGACAACAATATCTAAAGACACTGAAGCAGCAAACTTTGTGGAAATTAATATTTGTGTCATTCTCAAAACTTTTGGCCACGACTGTTCATAGCTACCTCAAATAACCTGTACCCCTGCACAGCAACTCAGTACTGGCACTCCCTGTATATACAGTAGCCATGTTGTTACCTGGTACTTCCTGTATATAGCCATGCTATTAACTGGTACTTCCTGTATATAGCCATGCCTTTAACTGGTACTTCCTGTATATAGCCATGCTATTAACTGGTACTTCCTGGATATAGACATGCTATTAACTGGTACTTCCTGTCTATAGCCATGCTATTAACTGGTACTTCCTGTCTATAGCCATGCTATTAACTGGTACTTCCTGTATATAGCCATGCTATTAACTGGTACTTCCTGTATATAGCCATGCTATTAACTGGTACTTCCTGTATATAGCCATGCCTTTAACTGGTACTTCCTGTATATAGCCATGCCTTTAACTGGTACTTCCTGTATATAGCCATGCTATTAACTGGTACTTCCTGGATATAGACATGCTATTAACTGGTACTTCCTGTCTATAGCCATGCTATTAACTGGTACTTCCTGTCTATAGCCATGCTATTAACTGGTACTTCCTGTATATAGCCATGCTATTAACTGGTACTTCCTGTATATAGCCATGCTATTAACTGGTACTTCCTGTATATAGCCATGCTATTAACTGGTACTTCCTGTATATAGCCATGCTATTAACTGGTACTTCCTGTATATAGCCATGCTATTAACTGGTACTTCCTGTCTATAGCCATGCCTTTAACTGGTACTTCCTGTATATAGCCATGCTATTAACTGGTACTTCCTGTATATAGCCATGCCTTTAACTGGTACTTCCTGTATATAGCCATGCTATTAACTGGTACTTCCTGTATATAGCCATGCCTTTAACTGGTACTTCCTGTATATAGCCATGCTATTAACTGGTACTTCCTGTATATAGCCATGCTATTAACTGGTACTTCCTGTATATAGCCATGCTATTAACTGGTAATTCCTGTATATAGCCATGCTATTAACTGGTACTTCCTGTATATAGCCATGCCTTTAAATGGTACTTCCTGTATATAGACATGCTATTAACTGGTACTTCCTGTCTATAGCCATGCTATTAACTGGTACTTCCTGTCTATAGCCATGCTATTAACTGGTACTTCCTGTCTATAGCCATGCTATTAACTGGTACTTCAAACATATAGCCATGCCTTTAACTGGTCTTCCTGTATATAGCCATGCTATTAACTGGTACTTCCTCAAATATAGCCATGCTATTAACTGGTACTTCCTCAAATATAGCCATGCTATTAACTGTACTTCCTCAAATACAGCCTCCCCCTCTGTCCCTCAAACAACAGCCTCCCCCCTCTGTCCCTGAAACAACAGCCTCCCCTCTCTGTCCCTCAAACAACAGCCTCCCCTCTCTGTCCCTCAAACAACAGCCTCCCCTCTCTGTCCCTCAAACAACAGCCTCCCCCTCTCTGTCCCTCAAACAACAGCCTCCCCCTCTCTGTCCCTCAAACAACAGCCTCCCCCTCTCTGTCCCTCAAACAACAGCCTCCCCCTCTCTGTCCCTGAAACAACAGCCTCCCCCTCTCTGTCCCTGAAACAACAGCCTCCCCCTCTCTGTCCCTGAAACAACAGCCTCCCCCTCTCTGTCCCTCAAACAACAGCCTCCCCTCTCTCTCCCTCAAACAACAGCCTCCCCCTCTGTCCCTGAAACAACAGCCTCCCCCTCTCTGTCCCTCAAACAACAGCCTCCCCCTCTCTGTCCCTCAAACAACAGCCTCCCCCTCTCTGTCCCTGAAACAACAGCCTCCCCCTCTCTGTCCCTGAAACAACAGCCCCCCTCTCTGTCCCTGAAACAACAGCCTCCCCCTCTCTGTCCCTGAAACAACAGCCTCCCCCTCTCTGTCCCTGAAACAACAGCCTCCCCCTCTGTCCCTGAAACAACAGCCTCCCCCCTCTCTGTCCCTCAAACAACAGCCTCCCCCTCTCTGTCCCTCAAACAACAGCCTCCCCCTCTCTGTCCCTGAAACAACAGCCTCCCCCTCTCTGTCCCTCAAACAACAGCCTCCCCTCTCTGTCCCTCAAACAACAGCCTCCCCTCTCTGTCCCTCAAACAACAGCCTCCCCTCTCTGTCCCTCAAACAACAGCCTCCCCCTCTCTGTCCCTCAAACAACAGCCTCCCCCTCTCTGTCCCTCAAACAACAGCCTCCCCTCTCTGTCCCTCAAACAACAGCCTCCCCTCTCTGTCCCTCAAACAACAGCCTCCCCCTCTCTGTCCCTCAAACAACAGCCTCCCCCTCTCTGTCCCTCAAACAACAGCCTCCCCTCTCTGTCCCTGAAACAACAGCCTCCCCCTCTCTGTCCCTCAAACAACAGCCTCCCCTCTCTGTCCCTCAAACAACAGCCTCCCCCTCTCTGTCCCTGAAACAACAGCCTCCCCTCTCTGTCCCTGAAACAACAGCCTCCCCTCTCTGTCCCTCAAACAACAGCCTCCCCCTCTCTGTCCCTCAAACAACAGCCTCCCCTCTCTGTCCCTCAAACAACAGCCTCCCCCTCTCTGTCCCTCAAACAACAGCCTCCCCTCTCTGTCCCTCAAACA